>NW_022437152.1:645121-747199 GCF_009761245.1 Sapajus apella
GAGACCTCAGGTGATAAGCGTGGGGCGTCTCTCCATGATGGAGACCTTAGGTGATAGATAAGTGTGGTGTGTCTCTCCGTGATGGAGACCTTCAATTTTCTGCATCAGCATTTTGGGGTTTCCAGGATGCAAATCCTGGGAATGTCTTGTTAGGGTTGTAACTGAGGATCTCATTACTTTTGGAGCTATTTTAAATATTCAGTTTTCAATTTCACATTGCTAACACAGCCATCACTGATCTGTGTGTTGACCTTGCTAAATGTAATTATTATCTGCTGCAATCCTTGAGGTTTTCCCAGTCCTGCAATGTGTGCACAGGGGTACAGCAATACTCCCTATCCACAAGGGATGCACTGCCACAGCCCAGGGATGCCTGAAACCACGGACAGCATGGAACTCTAAATACGCTGCACTTTCTCCTATGCATACATTACTAAGATAAAGACAGGAAGATCAGATTTACTGAGATAGGGTCTCGCTATGTTGCCAGGTTGGTCTCGAACTCCTGGCCTGAGTAGCCAAGATTATAGGTGTGAGGCCCCACAGGCAGTGTCATTTATAAACTGAGGACAGTCAGTTGCAGTGAGTGGCTGTGTCGCATCTCAGGGGCCTCCTGCCGGCCTCCTGGACCACGCTGCTGCTCCCATGGTCTCACCCTCCACCCACAGGTCCAAGTGCTCCACATGCACCGTGGCTGCCACTTTCACAGTTTCATGAAAGAGCCTTTTGATCCCTTCCTCACAATTTCATCCAGAGATTTGTTCCGACCTTAGATCTCAGCAACCTCGGCATACAATTTTCTTTCTACTCAAGAACGTTCATTCACCTTTCCACCTTGAGGTCAGGAAAGCACTTGACATCTTCTCTTTGGCAGATCTGAATCGCCAGCATCACACTCCTGCACTTTGGGCTGCCTACATCAATTAAGGGCAGTCCGACCATAAGCACCTGGCACTGTGGCAGTGGGTGGCTCAGGGGGCCTGAGGCCCAGCTGGACCAAGGGAGGAGGACACGCGCCTGGAGCAGGATGGCCGAGACTGCACCGCACCACTCAAAACAGTGTGCAGCTCAAAACTTACCGTTTATCTCGGGAATTTTCCATGTAACATGTTCAGACCACAGGTGAGCATGGGTAACTGAAGCTGCAGAGAAGGGGACCTACTGTTTTCTTTCTTTTCCAATTTGGATGCCTTGTATTATTTTTTCTTACCTTATGGCACCGTCTATCTTGCTCTAGTTTTGGTATTTTATGCCTTCCAAAGAGTTGGTCCATTTAATCCAAGCTGTAGAACTGATCTGCACAGAGGGTTATTTTTTGCAATACTTCCTTATTATCCTTTTAACATCCACGGGGTTTAGAGTGACATTTCTCTTTACATCCACGGGGTTTAGAGTGACACTCACTCCTTATTGGTAACTGCATTTTCTCTCTTATCTTTGTATCTACTAAAGGTTAACCGATTTCATTATCTTTTCAAGTAATCACATTTTGATTTCATTGATTTCCCCTATTGTCTTAAAAATCAATTTGAGTGCTTTTGTTCTCATTTACTTTCTTCTGCTCCGGGTTTATCTTGCTTTTTCTCAAGCTTTTTTTTTAAAGTTGGAAACTTAGACTGAAAGTCATCTTCTTTTTGTAAAACAGCATTTAATCCTGTAAATCCCCTCTAGGCACTGCTTTCATTGTGTCTCACAAATTCTGACATGCTGTATTTTCGTGTGTGTACAGTTTTTGAAAGTTTTGTTTTCTGTTACTGATTTCCAGTTTAACTCCACCATGGCCAGAAAACTTACTTCGTATGATCCTGGTTTTTAAAAATGTGTTAAGGGCTCTTCTGTGGCAGGTGTGATCCATTGTGGTGGCTCATCTTTGTGAGCTAAAATGGGGTTGTGCTGCTGAGGCTGCAGTGCCAATCCAGCCGACTGGTGGTGTCATCAGGCGCCCTGCCCTCGCTGATTTGTCTCTGAGGCTCTGTCACCAGAGGAGTGCTGGAATCTGCAGCAATGCTGTGATTCTGCCCGTGTCTCCAGCAGCGCCTTCAGTGTGCTGTGTCCAAAGCCTTGCTGTTTGTGCATACACGTTCATGGCATGATCTCTTCCTCAAGAGCTGCCCCTTTTCTAAAGCTAGAACCTTTTCACTCCTGCTCATTTCTTTGCTCCAGGTCTCCCTCGGCCTGAAATAGCCACTCCCACCCTCTTCTGAGGCAGGTTTTTGCAGCCCCTCTTCTTCTGTCTTCCTACTTGTAAGCTGCCTACACCACAGCATCTACAGTGATGCTACATACGGGACACTGGTACCCAATTTCTGTGTTGAAAGCTAAACCCCAGATGTGAGGGTATTTGGAGATGGGGCCTGTGGGAGGTGATGAGGTCGCAAGGCAGAACACTCATGAACAGAATGAGTGCCCTTCTAAGGCCCCAGAGAGTTCCCTCACCCGCCTTCCTTTCAGCAGGAAGGCGCTGTCTGTGGACCAGGAGGGGGCCCTCACCAGACACTGAATCGAGCTAATCAGACTCAGTGATGTGATCAGTGCCCCCTTCCTGGTCCACAGACAGCAGATCTTGACCTTGGACTTTCAGCCTCCAGAACTGCAAGAAATAAAATTCTGTTGTTCACAAGCCACCAAGTCTATCACGTTTCATAACAGCATCCCAAATCAAATACGACAAATGAGCTTCTGGCAGACACCAGAGAGCTGGCTTAGTTTAAAAATCTACCCTCATACGCTGTCCTGACTGGTGCATTTACCCCAGCCCCTCTGCTGATCAGTCAGCATTTAGGTGTTCCACTATTTGCTGTTTGCTGCCTCTGTTGCTCGTTCCTTACGGTATTTCTTCTTTCGGGCTTTCTTTGGGGCCACTTGAATGTTTTTGTATTTCATTTGAAATACCTATGACGACTCCGTGTCTCTACACACGAGCTCTGCAAGGCTGCTCAAAGGGTTGTTGCAGGCACCTTAACCCTGTGTGCTCGACCTGGCACCCGCACACACGCTGCCACCTACAGCCCCACCGCCGCCACAGGCCCACCCCGCCACAGCTGTCCTGGGAACGGCACTGCACGGGCACTGGCGGGCACTGCCCTCGTCCTCTTGCACCATCACTCGCATCTGCAGATGCTCAGGGGAAGGAGGGAGCCCTGCAGGGAGTCTGCGGAGCAGGTCTGCCGGCTGGGAGGGCTCTTGGTTTGGAGTGACTCTGGACACTGGCCGGACGTGGAATTCCGGGGTGACCATTCTTTTCTCCCAGCACTGTAAGATGCATGGGCTTCCGTCTTCCTTCTGGCCTCCTGGGTTTCTTACGAGCGCCACAGTCATTCACTGCGGCATCCCTTGTCAGTACAGGCCACACCGTCTGGCTGCTGACGAAGGACAGCTGCCAAGGGCTCTTTCTTTGCCCCCAGTTCTCAGCGTTTGGTTTGTGTACGTCTGCACGTGGCTGTTAGCCTTACATGGGGTCTGCTCAGCTTCTTAAGTCTGCAGGTTTGTATCTGTGGAAAGCTCTCAGCCATTATTGCTGCAGTGTGTTTCTGGTCCCACCCCCTTTCTTCTGAATCTGACATCAACCTTTTTGGGACTGTCCTACAGGCCACAGCATGGAGGACACATGCCTCAACCCCAGGGCCCTCATGCTACCAGGCAGACCTACTGGTCTTGCAGGCGACAAGTGGCCCTGACGCCCTCTGGGAAGCTTCTGTTTCTTAGTCTGAGTGGATTTCTGTCCCTTGGCTTGAAAGGATTCCTGGGAAGGCATTACATGCATTTAATTCACAGACATCTACTACCACCATGATGCTGGTTCCAGATGCAAAGGACCCTGGGTGGCCTAGGCCCTCCAAGGGGACGTAGGTCTGCCCAACTCCACGTCCTCTACTCCTCCAAGGAACCCCTTTTCCAAACAAACCCAGTGCCACAGAGCACCAGGAGCAGAGCCACTGGAAGGGTGCCGGGCCCTGCCTGCCCAGGAGCAGGGCAGCTTGGCCAGCGCTTGGCCACAGGTGGCTCCGGAGCCACAGTGGACACAAGGCTCTCATGCAGCTCTCGGAAACTGCTCTGCCACCTCAGGATCACCTCCACGCCTGATCCACAGAGGCCACCTCCATTTCACATTGAGCTTGCTCCCCTCAGGGTGATAAGCACTGTCCCCATCATCTTCCCGGGCTGGGCCTGGCCGTGACACCTCATCTTCCTGGGGAATTAAGAGAGTGAAGCCAGTTGTTGTCTGTAACTGCCCGTGTCAACCAGAACCAAACCCAGCTGTGACCTGTCGGGGCCATGAGGGCAGGGCCAGTAGGACTGAAGCCAAGGGGATGCCTGCCACCTGCCTGTGCAAAAGCTCCCTGTGGCTTCTTGAGGGGAGAACTCAGCTTTGTCTGGGGACCACATCTCCCCGGTACCAGGGCCAGGAAAGCCATGTCTATGGGCAGGATGACCTTCGGGATGCGCTCACAAGCCCACCTTCTGTCCCTGACCTGCGTGCACTGACAACAGCAGGACATCAGGGGAAGCTTCTACCGTCCCCAGCCGCACACATCCCAGGCTGAGCCCAACCCAGCCTCCTCCTGCCTGCAGCCTCCAGCAACCCAGGCCTGGCAGTGCTCCTTCCTCTGCTACACAAGTGGGGTGCACAGGGCCACTAAGCAACACCCACCTACTAAGGAAATCAGGGAGTAGTGCTTCCAGGAGAGAGCTACCAGCACCGGGCCTGTCGCATAGTTGTGGAGATGGCACCTGGGCTCCCATGAAATGAGTGACGGAGCAAGGAGCTATGGCCTGCCCAGCCCAGCCCCCACTGTCCCTCTCGGGCCCACAGAGAGCTCTCACGGGAGCCAGCCAAGAGGGGCTCTCTGCAATCTTAGGGCATTCCCTTTGGAAACATCTCTGCCCCCAGAAACACACCCCATCAATCCCCACCAGCTCCGGCACCTCCCGGGCCCCACTGGGGACACAGCTGGCTGGGCCATTGGCCCCTGAGGGACAGGAGGTGGATGCCATGGTGGAAGGCCTGTGCTAAGACTTCTCAGCATCTCTAGGTGAGAACGGAGTCCAAGAGGACAGGAGCTTGGGGTGACAGGGGCTCCCAAGAGGAGTCAGGCTGTAGCCAGGCGGCACTCACGTGTTGCACACGGCCATCGTCTGACACGTCTCTCCTGTGCAGAACTCGGAGATGGTGCTATACTGCAGGTTGATGTGGTGGAAAAATGTTGTGGCTGGAAGAGAAGAGAAGGGGCCAGATATGAAAAACGCCAGGGCCGAGCCACCCCGTCCACCCCTGCTTCCAGCAACAGGTGCGGGAGCTCGGCTGGGGGAGTTCCACCAGTCCACGGGCCACTCTCTCCCCTCGCAGCAGTGGGCCGCTGAGCACCAGCTGTGGGGGTCCTCCTCGAGGACGGCCTTCCAGGAGGAGCGGGGAAGAGGGAAGGGGCCCACCCCCAGGCCCACGCGCACTGTTGCTGGCCAGCCACTCGTTAAGGTCAATCTCGCGGGGCAGCACCACCAGCTCCTTGAACTGGAAGTCGGTGATCCTGGCCTTGGTGTGCTCGGGCTCCAGATAGGCCTTCCTCTCCTCCGCAGCAGGCTTCTTGCCATTGGGCTTGGCTTTAGACTTCCTGCCAAGAGAGGAGACATAGTGTGGTCACTGTGTGCCCACCAAACCCAGGGCCTGCCCATGGGGTCACTTGTGGCAAGCGCAGGTGTAGAGAGAGCTGCCTGAGCCCATCGGGGCAACCCTGCCTTCCTGCCAGGCTCGTGGGGACACCAGCGGAGAGACTGCTCCGCAGAGGGCCGGCACAGCGCCTCCCGGGGAGGAAGGGCTGGCGCTATCACTTGTCATCACAGGGCCCTGCATGGAGGGCCTCCTTACTACCTCCTCCCACCAGGGAGGGCCCAGGGATTAGGGCCCCCAGAGCGTAGCCTCCAGCTTTCCAGTGCTCTTGGAAGGAGAGGAGAAGCAAACCTTCTCACTCCTGGTTTCTTCTGAGTTGGCCGGCCTACCCCACCCCCGGTGGCCCCAGTGAAAACACACTGCAGGCCTTGTGTGGGGCACAGAGCAGGCACCTGCCTTCCTGACTGGCTATGAGCACCGGGCCCCTGGCATGAGGCGGCAGCCTGGCCTGCAGCTCCAGCGTCCCTGCTGTCCACCAGGCCTGGGGAGGCCACAGGGTGATGGGGACCAAAGGTCTATGCGGCAACCTGACCTTGTTCTTACTTTCTTCTGTTTTGAAAAGCTGGTAATGGTTTATTTAAAAGAAAGAGAAAGGAAAAATGCTCCCTGAATGCCAGGGAAATGTTTCCCTTTCAGCTTCTCACAGAAATCTTCACCTTAAAAGGCGACAAGTGCAGGCCTCTGGGGGCAGTGCTGGGAGTGGCCAGAGCCAGGCAGGGAGCAGGGGCAGGGCCCATGGGCCCCAGGGCTCCCATTCTGCCCTCTCTCCAGAGCACAGGGCGTGGGGTCTGAGGAAGAGGAAGCGCAGGTGTGGATGGCTCACATGCAGCCTGGGTGCTTGGGGTACCCACAGTACAGGAGTGGGACAGACATGGACTTGAGCTTCCTTGCAGCCTGCAGCCCCTCTCCCGGACACAGCGAGGCACCCAGACTCCACACCAGCCTCTGCCAGGCCATGGCCGGCACATCCACCACAGGGTAGGCTCTCTCCATGATGCTGGGCCTGACCCTGACCACCCGAGGGCAGGCCTAAGCCTCCCTGTCTTGTGATCTCATGGCACACCACAGCCCACCTGGGCAGCTACAGATTGGGCTCAGCCTTCCCATTTGGAGGGGTAGATGCGGTGAGGACCTAGGCTGCCAGACAAGCTGCTGAACCACCTCTCTGCTCTGTGTCTTAGGAGCTGTGGCACCTTGCAAGCTCCAGGTGGCGGTTACCAGGAGGTCACGCAGGGCTGCCAGCAGGAGCAGCTGCCAGCATGCTCACTCTCAGGGTCTGCCCCAGGTCCTGCTCAGGGAGGCTGCCCTACTGACAGTTCCTGCACTCTCGCCAGCCTTCCAAGCCGGAGCTACATTCCCCTCCGGTCCTCAGAGGGAGCTGGGCAGAGCAGACCCTAGAGACCTGGCTTCCCTCCAAGGCTCTTCTCCCAGGCTCTGGCTGTGGTCAGGAGGTATGGAGCAGCTGCCACTCCAGCACTGGCGCCTCAGCCTCCCTGCCTCCTCCCATCTGCACCTGCTCTCCGGGAACACAGGGGCAAGTGTGCACCAGGCCCTCCAGTCTGGGCCTCCCTAAGCTGCTCCCCCAGTTTCACCCTGTCCCCAGCACCCAGGGCTGGCCAAACTTGGTGCACTGTGGGACAAGCCTCCTGCGAGCCCACCTTTCTTTGGACCTGGTCACTCGTTCCCATGGGGCATAAGGATGGGCAATGGCCCAAAGGTAGCAGGTCCAAGGGGACGTGCAGGACACAGCCTCTGATCCAGGAAGGGCCATGTGGGCACCAACAGAGGGACTTCCACAGGAGGCTACCGAACACCTGGCAGCAGCTGCATCTCCCTGACCTCAAGTGTCCTCCTTCCCAGAAGGGCAGGCTCTCGGTGAAGGCCCAGGCAGCCCACTGTGCAGTCCAAGCCAGCGGCAGCTGTTGAGGCCTCAGAGCACACGACATCCCGGTGGCACCCTCCTCATCCTTAGTCATTCTCAGCTTTGCCCAGTGGAGAAAACAACTCTGTGGCACCCCCAGCCCAGCCCCACAGGCTCTGCACCATCCAGGCCCAGGGATCTCCCCAGGCATGGCCTCAGTGGCCTGGCTGCCCCTCACCTAGGGACGTGCCAAGGTCCTGTGCCCTGCTCCCAGCTCCCCCCATGCTGCTAGCCAGGAGCCCCAGTGCACAGAAAGACCGAGTCCCTGGACATGGAGCGGGGACTGTTGGAGAAGGCTCCGGATGCAGGCAGGACAGAGATGGCGCTGAAGGGACTGAGGAGTGGGTGCTGGACCTCAGACCACCCACAGGGCTGCCATACCTCTTGGAAGAAGCAGAGAGGCAGATAGTGTGTGCACACCCCCAGAACAAAGCCCCTGACACTGTTCCCAATCCAACAGGTAGGTTCTGAGCCTGGGCCCCACCTGGAAGGCATCATGCACTTGGGAGGGGCCGGGCCAGCCAGAAGCACCTCCTTCCTGCCTCCCACATACCCGCCAGCCTCACCTCCCTCCTCCCTGCCACCACAGGGGTCTGCACCCTGCTTGTGCATACCAGCTGCTGCTCTGCCAACTGGCCCATCGTATGCCAGGCCTGGCAAACTTCTCCTGGTCCTTTAAGAGCCCATCAAATGCCACCCTCCCCATTCTGGCCAATTGGCACTGTGCCAGTCAGCCTCCTTGGCAACCAGCATGTAACTGATCCCTACTGGGAAGTGGGGCAACCCCTGCTGGACACGAATTTGGCAGGTAGGGGAAGGGGCACAGGGAGGCATCGGCGCTGCTGGGCTCCATGGAGAGGACAGACCATGCAGTGACCACACAGGGGGCCTGCCTCACCCTGCCCACAGCAGGCACACACTGCTTCACAGGCAGGGGGAGCTGGGGATATGCTGGGAGCCTGTACTCCTCATCCGTCCTGAGGGATGAGGCCAGCACAACCAAGTGACCAACACCTGTGCCACGTGACTTCGATTTCATTATCACAAATGGAACCCTGGCCAGACCCCACGGCCCACAGGAATGGGGTGCTCCCAGGCTCACAGACCCCCCACTCGCCCAGAGCACACTTGCTATGGAAGTCAAGAGAAGGCTGCAGACTCTGAGGTAGGTGGGTGGCAGCAAGAGGTGGCCCTCATTAGGCACTTCCCATCACACGTCAACTCCAAGGGGTGGGGCAGGCATGAGGGGCCCAGAAACTCAAGTTCCCAAGCCCAGGCCTAGAAAATACAGTGACCAGGAGAACTGTGGGGTGGAAGAGAGAGAAGGGCCGGCGGGTACTGCCTCCGAGGAGGGCGTGTCCTGCAGTTGTCTACAGCTGGCCCCTCACGTTCCTTGGATGGGGTGAGTGTCGGTGCTGGTTGGTCCACCCAGAGCCTGAAAGTCAGGGCTCCCAGTGACCCCTTTCCCCAAGACCCAGCCAGGTAGAGCCTCCAGCAGCCACCCGGCACAGAGCCTGGGGCTCAGCACACCTTACTCCCTGCAGTGCATGCCACGGGGGCCTCCCATCACCCCAAAATGCGGGAGAGGGCATCACATCCTGGGGTGCTTGGTGCCACCTCCACCCTACATTTCTGACTGGCCTTCTGGGTATTGGGTGGGGCCTGAAACCTACAGTTCTAACCTGAGTTCTCCCTGGGTGCTAACCCCACTTCTGTGGCAGGGCCTCAGGCTGCGGAATGGGACTACTTCTGGTTTTAACTGTCTGCACCCCCAAACAAATCAGCAGCCCCAGACATAGCAAGCTTTCACCAGCCTGCTGTGCCCTCTTCAAAGTGAGAGGCCCACTGAGAAGGAAAAAGCCAAGATGGCACAAGTAACACCAGCAGACATGGCAGACCCAGACGTCCACACAGGCAGGTGCTGCTGCTGCCCTAGAACCAGCCCCACATGGTTGCCACACTCCGCTCCTCGGCCCCTCACACGTTCAACTCCCAGGCGGTGTGGCTTCCCCATCGCTTCCCTTGAAACCTTCCTAAGCCCCAGAGAGGGGGCTCCGCCCGTCTTCCTCAGGGTCTGGCTGGGCTCCAGTCCTGCCTCTATGTCTCCTGTGGAGCGCCTTCAGCATTTGCCCTCAGATACAGTGCACATACTGGCACAGGCACACATGCACACTGCCTGTCAAACACACACCAGTGCCCTCACACACATAGCAGTCCCCACACACACACACACACACAGACGAGTCCTCTCACACACACACACGTCCTCTCACACACAGAGTCCTCTCACACACACCAGTGCCCTCACACACATAGCAGTCTCCTCACACACACACAGACGAGTCCTCTCACACACACACACGTCCTCTCACACACAGAGTCCTCTCACACACACCAGTGCCCTCACACACAGCAGTCCCCTCACACACACACACACACACAGACGAGTCCTCTCACACACACACACGTCCTCTCACACACACAGAGTCCTCTCACACACACCAGTGCCCTCACACACATAGCAGTCCCCTCACACACACACACCAGTCCCCTCTCACACACACACACACACACACACACACACACACACACCAGTCCCCTCACACACACACACAGGGTCCTCTCTCACACACACCAGTCCCTCACACACACACCAGTCCCCTCACACACACCAGTACCCTCACACACACACACCAGTCCCCCACACACACACACAGGGTCCTCTCTCACACACGCACACACGAGTCCCCTCACACACACACACGTCCTCTCACACAGACAGTCCTCTCTCACACACACCAGTCCCTCACACACACAGAGTCCCCTCACACACACCAGTTCCTCACACACACAGTCCTCTCACAAGCGCCCCCTCACACACACACACACACGCGCGTCCCCACACACACACCAGTCCCTTACACACACGAGTCCCCTCACACACACACTAGTCCCTCATACACACACGAGTCCCCTCACAAATACACCAGTCCCTCACACACACACCAGTCCCTCACACACACACCAGTCACACACACACACGAGTCCTCTCTCAAACACACCAGTTCCCTCACACACACACACACACACAGTGTCCCCTCACACACACACAACCAGTCTCTCTCTTACACACACACACACACACGAGTCCCCTCACACACACGCCAGTCCTTCACACACACACACACACACACACACACACACACAGTCCTCTCTCACACACCAGTCCCTCACACATGCAGTCCCATCACCCCACTGATGTCAGGCACTGTTCCTGATCTGAACTCACGTGTACTGCCAACTTGTCCACACGTTTCCAAAACCTCAGTTTCACCTTCAGATAGGACACGTTTGGCGGGGTCATCGGCCGGCACCCTTGGGTTGACTTGTAGGGCCCTGCCCATTGAACACACTGGCGATCAGGAGGCAGGGAAGGATCCCACGAAGAGAAAGATGGAGCCCGGTGCCCAGGGACAGGCAGAGGCACAGAGCTGCACATGGGTGCCGCAGCCCCGGCCCCTGGGGGGCATGTCCAGCAGGCCATGCTTGCCTCACACCCCCCTAAGCGACCCACCGGGGAGACACATCTGCTGCTGCAGCGGGCGGTACCTGCCCCGCTCCCCGGGGCCCTCAAGCTCAAGCACGGGTTCCTGCTCCCACACATGCCCCTGCACACAGCCCCCTGAATGTACGGGGGCGGGGAGCCATCCCTGCAGCAGGTCAGAGAAAGTAGAGTGAAGAAAGTGTCAGAAATGGATCTTCCGGCAACCTCCCTATGGCAGCCAGCACAAAACCAGGCACTCAGGAGCCCTGTGCTACTTCTCTGGACCAGGCCACTCAAGGACAGCCTCTGGGTCACCTCCGCCTGGGTGGCCAAAGCCCGTGCCCCGGTGGGCTGGGACACAGGCAGGCACACCCGCGGCAACTGGGGCTCCACATCCTGTGGGCTGCAGGAGGGCAGGCTTCTGTGCTGGCAAGGTGGGGTCAGCCCCAAAAGTTGAGGACATCGAGACCCGCTGCCCCCCCATAGAGCAGAGGAGGTGCAGGTGGCTAAGGAGAGCCCCACTCGGCCAGGCTCCAGAGCAAACCCGCCAGGCTGGCCCGAGGCTACACAGCCACCTCTGCCCTGGACGGCCTGAGGGCTGCTCAGCACAGCTTACTGCAAAGTTGCTGGCCACGTCGGGAGGGCAGCCACGGACACAGCACGCTGCCTCCCCAGCCTGACGTCCTGGGTGCAGGAACAGGACAGACAGACAGACGTCCTACACACCACACCCCTCCCCGGCCAAGCCGGCAGGTGTCACCTGAGCACTTTGCTGATGGCCTGAAGCACCATTTTGTAGCAGAGTCCGGTTTTGGGGGACTGGCTGGGCAGGGCTTGGTCTTCAGGGAGACTGCAGTGGTCTCCCAGCATGATGTGGGCAGTAGGGAAGGGAAGCGGTGGGGTACTGGATGGCCAGCACTCGCAAGTGCCTGCTGCCCGGGCCCTCCAGCCTCTCGGCCCTCCACCCTCACTCCCTGGCCAATGGGACGCCTGGCAGAGACAAACAGCTGCTCCCTTTCCAGAGGCAAGGGCCGGCCAAGGCTGGTTAAATAAGGGAGCATCTGAATCCGCCTTTCAAAGTGGCAGGGCAGAAAAGGCGGTGGGGGTGGCGTCAGAGGGGAGAGGACAGGGCCAACCTCGGCCTGCAAGAATGACTCATCAGAGAGGTCCTGGAGTCCATCTCAAGGTGCTCCCCCAGGAAAGCCCTTCTGAGCACAGGAGCAGCTCTGCTGACGAGCTCCGGGTCTCACCCTTGTGTGGCCCAGCCCAGCCAAGTCAGTGCTCAGACTGGGGACAGACGGACGGACAGATAGGTGGCCCTGCCCTGCAGTGTGTACACAGCTGGAGGTACTCAAAGTAGCTCTCCCGCTGGATGGCCCTAGAGAGAGAAGGGGCCCACCAGCTTCTGGGTGACTGGATGGGGCTGGGCCGAGGCTGCCAGCCAGAGCCACAGGGCACCCAGCCCAGGAGAAACATCCCGAGCAGCTCCCCATGGGGGTGCAGGGAGCAGCATGCCCCAGCCTTCCTTCCAGTGGTCTGCACACAGGAGACCACCACATTCCAAAAATGCAAACACCTGAGAGGGCAGCGCTCTCTCCTCAACCTGAGTCAGTGTGGACCCCACTGGCAGGGACAGCCCCCACCACCAACACTACGGGCTCATCAGGAGCCTCTATCCGTGTAGGAGCCATACTTCCTGTGCTTCCTGCCAATCAAGAGACCCCAGCATCTCCCGCCACCGCCCCTCAGACCCTGTCGGAGCACCTCTGTCCGTGTGAAGCCTTGCAGGAGTCAGGACACAGCCGTGACACCAGATGCTGTGGGGAGCACAGAGCCATCAGGAAAGCAGCCAAGGCGGGCTCACGCCATCAACTCCAGCCACCATGGGGCCTGTGGTGTCTCGACTGCACACATACGCACAGCCTGGGCACAGAGACGGCACGCTGACCCGGTGCAGACATACTCTCCAGGTGCCACAGCAGAGGAGGACGGCCCAGGTGGCCCCTCTCCCTAAGCAGCGCAGCAGTAGCAGGCCCAACATGCCACAGTATCCTTCTCCCCACTAGGCCGGTCCCTCAGCCACAAGGGCAGTGTGGAACTCGTCTCTACAGAACCAACAGCCCAGTGAGGCTCAGGATGTCCATGTGCCCACGGGCCTTCCTCTGCCCTGGCAAGGCCATCCCCCAGCCCTGTGGTGCCACATGAACCCATACACCATGCTCACAACTGCCAGTCTGCCCTCAGGGCTCCACCAACAACAATGGGGACACAGGTGCCGGCAGGTCACCCAAGTGGCAAAGGAAGCCACAGGAAGAGCGGACTCCAGGTCTGGGGAGGTCCCTGTGAGCAGCAGGGCCGGGAGCAAGAGGCACACGATGCAGAGCTGCCTGCTCTCAGGAGGCCTGGCCTGGACAGAGGAGGTCACGCAGAGGCCCACAACAGGGAGAATGAGCCTGCTGGGGCTGGAGGGCACAGCGCAAGGGAAGCTGGGAGTGGTAGAGGCTTTGGGCACAAGAAGCTAGGCAACCAGGCAAGGCAGTGGTGAGGTTGGTACAGGGGTGGGCGTACTGTCAGGACCAGGTGCCGCGTATGGTGGGGGGAGCACGCCAAGCGAGCCCAGTGGGTCCAGTCAGCATGCGGCAGCTCTCTGGCGTGTGTGACTGTCCTGAGAGGGCTTGGCTGGTGTGCAGAGTAATATCCACATTCATCTGTGTTTGTTCACTGGGGCACATGTGCAGAGCAGGTATTCCTACTGATGAAAACTCAGGGGGTGGGGCAGGAGTGCGGAGGGGAAGGGCAGCCGGCACCCAAGGACACTAAGCCACAGAGGCCACAGTGAGAAGAGGAGCAGACCCGGTGGGGGAACTGTCACAGAGGCCAGCAGGCTGGTGATGGGTGCCGGTGTGGCCTGGCCCCGCCACCCCAGAAAACGAAGAGCAAAAGGACCCTCTCCAGGCACAGCCAGGCTCGGGAGCGGGCCAGGAACAGAGAGCACAGGAGTGGGCAGAGGCACTACGAAGAGGGGAGCAGTCAGAACAAAGGCGGGACGGGCCAGGGGCACGAGCCATGAGTCTGTGTTGGAGGTTACTTTACCTTTAATAAGCGTGCAGTTTTAGAAAAGTTGTAGATGTACAAAGAAGCTGCCAACACAGGATCCCCACGGCCCCCACTCACTCTTCCTATCGCTAACCCTTGTGCTAGGATGGTCTATGTTAACAGTGAATGAATCCATGTTGACGCAGCAAGCGCCACACCTGACTCAGATGTCTGGCTCCATCTGGTGCTCTACTCATGATTAGGCTGGGCTGTGGGTGTGGGGAGGGGGAGCACAGAGGGAAACGCCCTTCTCATCACCCCATCCCATGGCGCGTCCTGTCAGGGCAGCTCACCTGATCTCCTGGCTGAGGCTGTGGCTGTCATGACTCCCCATGCAAAGACGCTCTCATATTCCCCATCCCACACTGCACTCCTGAAGGAGGTCACTGCATGCAGCCCACACTAAAGGGGCGGGGGACCACCACTTACCACCCTGACAGAGGAGCAGCTACAGGAACTACTGCAAGTTCTTCTGTGCCACCAATTTATATATTCGGCCATTTGTTTATACTGAGATGAAGGCGCGGATATTGAGGCCGCACCCTGAGCTAGAACACACCACCACTTTGTTTTGTGAATCACACTGCCCGTCCTCGGCCCTGGGGAGCTCCTGCAGTCGGCTGCTGTGTCCTGATGCGCCCCCGTCAACAGACTTTTCATTTTGGGGCACGTCCTGACTTCCTGGCACTGCAGGGCGCTCCAGGCTCCTCCTGCATTCCCTGCCCTGGCCCGGGAATCAGCCCCTTTTCCAAGGAGCCCCGGGGTCCTTGTCATTGGAGAATATTATAAACTGGCCAGGCATGGTGGCTCATGCCTGTAATCCCAGTATTTTGAGAGGCTGAGCAGGGACCATCACTTGAGAATGGGAGCTTGAGACCAGCGTGGGCAACAAAGTGAGACCCCATCTCTACAAAAAATGTAAAAATTGGCCAAGTGTGGCGGCGTGTGTCTGTGTTCCCAGCTACACGGGAGGCTGAGGCAGGAGGATCACTTGAGCTCAGGAGGTTGAGGCTCCATAATTATGCCACTGCACTCTGGCTTGGGTGACAGAGCGAGATCCTGCCTCAAACAATTAATTAATGAATTAAAAACTGAGATCTGGCCAGGCACGGTGGTTCACATGTGGAATCTCAGAGCATTCTCAGAGGCCCAGGTGAGTGAAATGCTTGAGGCCAGGAGTTTGAGATGAGCCTGGGCAACACAGCAGGACCCCATCTCTAAAACAGTTTTTAAAAAGTTATCTGGGTGTGGTGGCCCGTGCCTGTTGCTCCAGCTACTGAGGAGCTGAGGTGGGAGGCTCGCCTGAGCCCAGGAGGTCGAGGCTGCAGTGAAGCATGACTACACCACTGCACTCCACCCTGGGTCTACACAAATGAAAAACAAAACCACTAAGACCAGAGCATTTGGTGGACTCGGTGCTGGTGGGTGTCACTCCTTCCAGGCCCTCTCGGCAGGAAGAACGCGGAGGCACATGTATGTACACACACGCACTCATACGCCTCAATCTCCATCTCCATGCGGACATTCCCATGTATACTAAGCTAACTGGGTCCCCCTGAGGTCTCCAGCCCACCCCTGCAGCCATCACTGCCTGGACCACACTGGCCCCTCCACCTGCTCGTCTGCAGCCTCCCCTCCAACAAGGAGACTCTGGGAGACCCGGTGTTTTTAATCACTTTGTGGAACAACTGAAGAGGGAGCTCCCGCTGCGGAAACAGCAAAGCCACGGGGAAGAGGGGCTACTTCAAAGTTCACGGTTGAGTCCCAGTGAAAATCAAAACGAATAAAAAGGAGAGTAACACCTCCACTGACAATTAAAACAGCCCAGAAAGACATACACATAACACGTATGAAGACTACAACCCAGTCAGTCACAGAAACAATGTGATTTAAGAAAAGATTTGAAAAAAGAGGCAAAATAAGAATCAGGAATGAGAGGACAAACCGTTTTTGAAATGAAGTCTAACTCGGAAACCACCACAGCGTCAAAGCAGAAGATGAGAAGGAAGAATTTCGTAATAAAGGAAAAAGAGATTTCTGCTCCCACTCGGGACAGAGTCACTGACACTGGACCTCACCTCCACTGTCAACACCACAAGCTGGGTAGAATCTATGAAGCGCCTGGCTTCAGACCCGGAATACACCACGCAGGACGGCGGCTCCTGCGCACAGGCAATGCATGGGAGCCTCCGAGGCTGTAGGTGGGGACGGCGAGGCCACGCAGGGCCTGCAGTCTGAAGAAGCAGAGATGGCAGGGATGGAAGTCTCGAGCTGCTGAGCTGCTGAAAACTGCAGGATGGGGAGCCGGTCAGGACGGAGCTGCACAGAAAGGGGACTCCAAAAACATCCACAGGGATCCAAGGAAGCCTCTGGACAAACAGCTGAGAGTGTGCAGAGAACACCTGCAAGGCCTGGCAGAGAACAGCTCCGGGGCACGTGAGCGGAGGAGAGGTTCCGGAGGTCACATGGGGCAGGAGACAGATGTGTTCCCACACCCAGATGGGAGAGACCTTGAGTATTCAACAGAGATTCCACTATGGCCGTGGAATTGGAGCCTCAATCTCCATCTACATGTCTGCAATTGCCCAGAGTGAGGGTTTCTCTGGACCTGCCTTAATAAAGCTTAAAAACAAGCCTCAAATAGATCCTAGTTAACCAACAGCAAATTAACTGCCTGCCAGAACAAACCACACTACTCTTTAAGGGAGGAAAACAGAATTGAGACTTTCAACAACATTGCTACCACAATACCTGGCATACAAAAAAATTACTAGATAGGCGAAGCAGAAAAATTTAACTCATAACCAGGAAAAATAAGTCAACAGAAATGCCCAGAGATAACAAAGACGGTAAGAGCAACAAACAAAGACTTTAAAAGAATGAAATAAATATATTCAAAGATTTATGTATTTATCTTTTTTTTTTTTTTGAGACGGAAACTCCTCTATTGCCCAGGCTGGAGCACACTGGCACAATCTCAGCTCACTGCAAACTCTATCTCCTGGGTTCAAGTGATTCTCCTGCCTCAGCCTCCAGAGCAGCTGGGATTACAGGTGCGTGCCACCATGCCCAGCTAATTTTTGTATTTTTGTAGAAATGAGTTTTCACCGTGTTGGCTAGGCTGGTCTCAAACTCCTCACCTCAAGTAATTTGCCTGCCTTGGCCTCCCAAAGTACTGAGATTACAGGCGTGAGTCATCGTGCCCAGCCAATATATTCAAATATTTAGAGGAAAGGATGGACATAATAAACAAAGCAATTAGGGCTCTGAAAAAAAAAAATATGAAAACTCTGCAAAAAAAAAAAAAAAAAAAAATTCCTGGAACTGAAGAAAATCTGAAATAAAATTTTTATGAGATGAAGTTAACATCAGATTAAACAGTGGTAAAGAGAATATTACAATAAAAACATCATTTATTAAAATTTATAGAATGGAGCTAACGCAGGGCTTAGGGAGAAATTTATAATTATAAATACTCAGAAGAGAAAGCTTAAAATGAATGATTCATATTAAGAAGCTAGAAAGAGGAAGTGCATATTAAATGCAAGGTGGAAGGAAATAACAGAAATCTATGAAATGAAAAATAGACAAATAATGAAGAATTAATTCAACACAAAGTTAGCCCAGAAAATTTCAAAAAAAAAAAAAAAAAATTGATCAATTTCCCAAGCAGACTAAGCAGAAAAGAGTCAGAAAGCCAAGAGAGGAAGAGGGCATAAATTACCAATATCAGAAATGAAAGGGGCATTCCTACAGATCCTACAGATGCCAAGTGGATAACAAGGCACTTTGAGGAACAACTGAAATGGTAGAAGAAATTGTAGACGAAACAGACAAATTTTTCACAAACAAAAGCTACCAAAACTGACGTACGAAGAAGCAAAAAATCTAAATTTATAACTAAAAACCTTTCTACAAGGAAGTAGCGGGTGCAGATGGCTTACAGATAAATTCTACCAATATATATAAGAAATAATACCAACCATACACATACACTTTCAGAAAACAGAGGCGGATGACCAGCATGACACTGCTACCAAAGTGAGACAACAGCATTACTAGAAAAGGGAAATTACAGCCCAATACCCTTCATGAACGTGGATGCAAAACTCCATCATAAAATAGTAACAAACGAATTCAGCCATGTACTGAAAGGATAATACAGCATAGCCAAAAGAGATTCACCCAGCAATGTAAGCTTAGCTAATGCTTGAAGATCAACATCATTCACCACATTAATGAAAGGAGAAAAAACATGATCATCTCAATTAGATGGAGATACAGCACATGGCAAAATATGCAGGCAAACTCTCACAAGACCAGGAACAGAAGGGACCATCCTCAGCTGAGAAAGGACGTCTAAAAAAATTGAAAGCTATCATCAAATGCTGCTGACGGAGTAAAGATGACCCCCTAAAACCAGGATCAACGCAAGGGCTCTGAGCACTTCGCACTCCCACACTCTTGTTCAGCACTATCCCAGTGGCACGATGAGGCCACTGTAATGAGGCAAGAAAAGGGGGACGAGGCATAAATACTGGAAAGCAAAGGTCGTCTTGTTTGGCAGGCAACATGGTGACGTCAACAGGAAAGTCTAAGGAAACTGGCAAGTCTGCTACAGCTAATAAGTAAATTTAGTGGCATCATGGGGTACAAGGTCAATATTGAAAATTAATTTTATTCCTATATAATAGCAACAAATAAATGGAAAATACAATTTATAAAACTGCTAGTTACAACAGAATTTTTAAATTTAGGAATAATCTTAACACAAATATGTACAAACCTCTCACTGAAAAGCACAAAACAATGCTGAGAAAAATTAAAGACCTAAACACATGAAAAAATTTACCATGGCCATGGATTAGAAGACTCAATATTGTTAAGATGCAAATTTTATTAATTCAATATAATCCTATCAAAATCCCAGAATAATTTCCTATTTTTAAAAGAAATTAACAAAAGGATTCTTAAATGCACATGGAAATGCAAAAGGGCTTTGAATGATCCAACCATTCCTGCAAAAGAAGAACCAAGTAGCAAGACTCACATGAATTTCAAGATTTACCTTAAAGCTAGTGTTAAAAACATTGTAGCGTTAATATTTATATAAACATAAATAAAGCAGAATAATGTTCAGAACAAGACCTACACTTACATGGTCAACTGGACTTCAACAAAGGTGTGAAATCAATCCAATGGGGAAAGGGAAATGTTTTTAAAAAATAGTGCTGAGAAAACGGAGTATCTTTGAGGGAAAAGAAACCTTCAGTCCCTACCTCACACCAAGACAGATCAGAGAACCAGACATAAAAGCAAAACTACAATGCTTCTACAATAAAACACAGGAGGGTATCTGTGCCAAGCTCAAAGTAGGCAAAAATTTCCTAGAATGTAAAAAGCACTAACCGAAAAATGACAAAATATATTTCATCAAAATTTAAACATACACACGCTTCTATTCAATATACTGTTAAGAAAAATGAATAGGCAAGTCACGGATGGCATGTATCTGACAAAAGACTTCTAGCTAAACAACAGAAAGCAGGTGTACAGTTCAACAACAAAACAGACAACTCAATGTTTAAGAAGGGCAAAAGACTGGAACAGACATTTTACAAAGGAAGAAAAATAATAGCCAATAAGCACAAGAGCAAGTGCCACGCCCTCCAGAATGGCTAAACTTGCACAGGCTGAGAACATACAAGGTGCAAAAAGGCAGGAACTAGGAGACTGATGCACTGCTGGTGGGGTGAGAAGTGGCACAACTATTAAGGAAAAGGGCTGGCAGTTTCTTATGAAGTTAAACATGCATCTAGGATTCCATAATTCTGTGGCTAAGTACTGACCCAAGAGAAACAAAACATATATCCACATAAAGGCTCCTAACAAGAATGTTCACAGCAGCAGTGTTCACAACAGCCAGAAACTGGAAACAATTCCAAGTCCACAAACAGAAGAACAGCTCAGTAAACGACAGTATATTCACACAATGGAACACCACTCAGTAGCCCAAAGCATAAAACCACCGCTAAGATGCAATGCACAGCTAAGCCCCACACAGATGTGATGCCAGGGGAAAAACTCCAGAGACAGGAGTAGGGACCATCTGATTCCATGTATCTGATGTTCTAGAAAAGGCCATATTAGTCTTTGATGAAAATAAATCAGAACAATGGCTGCCTGTTGGGAGGGAGGTAGCAGGCAAACAGTGAGGGCTGACTGGGAAGGCACGTGGTGGAATTTTCTGGGAAGATGGAAATATTTGCATCTTGACAGGGGTGTGGGCTATAGAGGAAGTCATATTTATCAAAACTCACCTAGCTGAACGCTTGAGATCTATGCACTTCATTGTCAACTTCTTGAAAACTAAAAGTTTTTACAAAGGAAGAAAAAGAGAAAGCATTTAAGAGAAAACAGCAGACAAAATTAAAGGAAACTACATATGGAAAAGGCACATGTCACAGCAGACCAACCCACACCAAGGTCTTCTAGTAAAATTACTAGACTTAAACAGAAAGTCCTTTGATAAAAGGTAAGTTTGGATACAAAGGAAAGAAAATTGTATTTCCTCAGACACCAGTAACACTTTAAATCAAAAGGCTATTGTCATGGACTGAATATCTGTCCCCCTCAAATTCACAGGTTGAAGCCCATACCCCCAGTGTTCTGATGCCATTTGGAGGTGGCACCACCAGAGGTAATTAGGGTTAGATGAAGTCATGACGGGGGCCCTCGTGATGGGATGGATTATTGGCTTTATAAGGAGAGGAAGGTTCTAGGCAGCTGTCAACAGTAGCTGCAAACAACATAAAAAGACACCCAGATGTTACACACCTCTCTGGAGGAACACAGCCACCAGCGGAGTCAACTGGCCTCCAAATAAAAAGAATGTGAATGTGACCAAGGCCTCAATCCAGCTGCCAATTTACAGGAAGTACAAAAGAATGTGCTAAACAATACCACAGCATGCCATTAGCAAAATTCAGACCCTGAGACACATCACAGGAAGAGCAGGCAGGCTCCATTAACAAAATAAGTGGGCAGAATAAAATAAACAGGAAGGACTGACGGAATTCAGACACACGGAGCAGAGCTGGCAGCCCAGTCATCACTCCGCACCTGTGCCCGTCACCTCTGGTCTGATGCCACGCTCGAGTGTGTAAGGTGCTCTTCCTGTGGGGGCTTGGCTGAGGGTGGCTCTGGAATTTGTGCTATTTTTGCAACTTCTTACGAATTTATAATTATTTCAAAATGCAAACTTAAGAGTTTCCAAATCTGTCGTCCAAGTGCAATGCATGGACCTTATTTGAATCCACATTCAACACTAAAAACAAGTCATGAGATAGCAGAGAAACGTAAAGCCTGGATACTCAATGTTATTTAAAAAATCACTACTTTTGGTATGATGACGAGACATTTTGTTTAAAGAAAAGAATCTTTCTTGTTTACAGACATACAGAGCAGTCACAGATGAAACATGTTCAGAATTTCCTTCAAAATCATCTGGGTGATGCGGGAAAATTACAATTGAGTTGGGTGAGAGCCTGAACACACAGTTTTGAAAATGTGTGGCCACCAAAAGTCACCCACCTTTCTTTTAAAGTCAGTTCATGAATCCAACCCCTACCAAAGGAATGCACAGAATTTTTCCACAGAGAAGCTGCCCCATGAACTCCCAATCTAGTCTCTTCTACAATAACAGCTTTCCATTGGTTCTCCTGGCTTTTCAGGAGAGCAGAGCTACCCGAGACTAGTGATTTATGCTCCAGGCCAGATTTGCAGCAGTGGTGGAGGCAACATGGAGCCACAACGGAAGGGCTCTATGGTCAGGTGCGGCTGGAGGACGTGAGCTCTTTTCAGCGAGAGTGCACACACGGCACTTCCGGCTCACAAAACTCATGTGCTTGTGTGCACACATGCATATGTGCACTCTGCCCTTGGCACAGTTGCCATGCCGTGAACCTGGGCACACTGCCACTGTTCCCAGCGGCTCTGCTGGGCTCACCCGTGTGTCTTTCTCTGTGGATGCCTTGGGTGTCTGAGGCTAGCCAGAATGTGACTCCCGTGGAACCCCCCAGTGACCCCGTGCAGAAACCACACCTGTTACCCCTTCCTTGTCTGAGAATGTAGGCCATGGGAAATGGCACAGCCAAAATCCAAACCCAGGAGAGCTGGCCCCAGAGAGGTCCTGGGACGCTGCCCCAATGGCAAGCCTCGGTCTGTGCGGGGTACATGGGGCAGCTGGTACCTGCGAAGGTTGGCTGAGTCTTCCTCTGCAAGGAAAGGCAAACCGCGGCATGTCAGCGTGTGACCCACTCCCCACCACTGCCCTCGGAGCCTCCAGAAAGAACTGCGGAGGAGGGCAGCGGGCACATGGGAATCCCGTCAACACTGACGGGAACCACGGCTGACCCAAACTTCTCTGCTCCTTCCCCCTCCGAGAGCATCTGCTGGGTGTGCAGGAGGGGTCTGTGGCACACAGGCCCTGCAGGCGGGAGTGGGATGACTGATCTCATCATCTGCCAGGTGAGATACACACGCTCCGGAGAGCTGACCGTAAAGCCAGGGGATGAGAACTCCTCACACAGGTCTGATTTTAAAGGAAAGCCCGCATTACAGCAACTACTGATGATGGCTGTCGTGATTTCTTTAAAATCACAGGGTCTCACTGGGCAGGGAGGGCGCGCCTAACTGCTAAGGCCCACGCTTGAGACGCGCATCTTGTGGTGGCAATGAAAAACTCTTCACCTCCTGCCTTGTCTCTGCGTGGACGGCGTCTTCTCACCCAGGCACTTCCAGGCTTCTGTCTGTCCGAAGAAGTGGAGAGACACGTTCCCTGGAGTCTCTTCGGCCAGGCAGTGGAACGGCCCTGTCTCAGGGTGGCACAGCCTGCTACTGGGGGCCCGTGGTCAATGCCCCCCACCCCGCGCCCAGCTGCATTAGACTTGCTGCTGGAGAAATCAACAGAGATGCTGAAGAGGGGGAAATCCGACACTGTTCAGGGGACTGGAAACCATCACCAGAGCTCTCAGTTTCACTAAGTGTGTGCAGACCGTAGATTTCCAAGTCCAGCAAGGGGGAAGAGTAATGAAGTGGATCGCATGGCCATGGCGCAGCCTCTGCTGGTCACTGGCAAGCACACCTTCCAGACCCAGGCCCTAAGATGTCTCCCAGAGGGACGGCCACACCCGGGCACGGTGGGGTCACAGGGACCCGACTTCACCACCTGCAAAGTGATGGCCTTCAAGACACTGGATGGACATCAGGCAGCAAAGGCTGGTGGTGCCCGAGAAACAGGAACAAACCAGGGAGCCGTCTGCTTGACCGATCCTTCCCAAGGAGCCCGCACAGCAGGGAAGACCCATGGAGTCCAGCAGGCTCCTGAGTCCAGGGGCACAGCTCGGGGGGCCTCAGTTCCTCAGAGTGCCAGAGAGGAGAGCACTTCTAAGGGCTGCACTGGGTCCTCGGCTGGGCACTGACCAGGATGTGGGTCTAAGGGAGCCCCTGAGGTGAGGACAGAGCCCCCTCAAAGGACTAGTGACGGTCTCCCGGCTCACACAAACCCAAAACAGCTCCGCCACTTCTGCATGGAAACCCCGGCAACCCACCGACAGCAGCAGGCACTCCGCAAGACTGTGTGTGTCAGGAGAAAACGCAGCCCTAATAAAACAGCCCACAACCCCACAAACGAAGGGCAAACAAAATAGCTGAAAGAAACACACTCTTCCCGAAGAACTTAACTGAGCCCAAAAACAAGGCTCCAAAGTATTGATTTACAAACAAAAATATGCAGCAGCCAGGCTTAGTGGCTCTCTCCTGTAATCCCCGCACTCTGGGATCCCAGGGCGGGCGGATGGCTTGAGCCTAGGAGTTCGAGACCAGCCTGGCCAACATGGCAAAACCCTGTCTCTACAAAAAATACAAAAACTAGCCAGTAGTGACGGTGCGTCTGTAGTCCCAGCTACTCAGGAGGCTGAGGTAGGAAGGTCACCTGGGCCTGGGAGGCTGACGCTGCAGTGAGCCAAGACCGCGCCACCACCCTCCAGCCTGGGTGATAGTGAGACATCCCTCCCCTCAAAACAATGCAACACAAAACAAAACAGAGTGCACAGTGTTTTGCTTCTAATCAAAGACCACCACATGTTCAAGGAAGAAAGGAAGATAATCCCTTCCTAAAAGTCAAATCAATTCATAGGAAAAGGCCCATAAATGGCCAAATGGCAGAACTAGAAGGCAACGACATTTTAAAAGTCACTCTAACTGTATCCCATCTACGCAGAAAGCCAGAAGAAACATGAGACACGTTAAACGGAAATAAGGAAGATTTTTCTTAAAATCCAAACTGGACTTCTAGATGTGGGCACGAAGGTGTCTGAGATGAGCAGCATGTGGGCTGCTGCAAAGCCAAGGTCGCTGCCCTCAAAGACACAGCAGCAGAAACTCTGCACAGAGGAAGACAGAGCGGAGGAGGACTCAGAATGAGACTCTGCAGAGGAAGACAGAGCGGAAGAGGACTCAGAATGAACAGCCCACGCCTGAGCTCAGGCCACCTACCGAGGCAAGCCACAGGCTGGAAAGCATTTTATAACACACAGATCTGATCAACGACTTGTATCTAAAATAGATGATCACCTCTGACAACTCAATAACAAGAAGGCAAGTCACCCAATAGAAAATGGGCAAAGACGGAACACAAACTTCACCAAAGAAGACGCTCAGCATCACTGGCCATCAGTGAAATGCCAAACACAAGCACAGGATACTGCAGCATATGCACAGGGACGGCCATGACCACAGGACAGCCACGTCACACAACGGGATGACCACAGGATGACCATGCCATGGGCCCAATGGGACAACCACAGGATGGCCATGCCACGTGCCCAACAGGATGGCCACCAGACAGCCCAGACAGCCACACCATGTGCCCGTGGATGACCATGAGACAAGCACGCCATATGCCCAACAGGACCACAAGATGGCTATGCCATGTGCCCAATGGGACGACCACACCACATGCCTGCAGATGACCACGGGACGAGCATGCCACATGCCTCACCATGGTGTGTAGAAGCAGGGCCCTGAGGCTGCTGGCAGGGATGCAAAATGGTGGAACCAGAACTTTAGAAGGCAACTGGGCAGCTTAATAATAGAAAGAATGGAGAGCACATATTTCTACTGAGACCCATGCATGAAGGTTCACGGCAGCTGCAGGTGTGATCGTCAGAAAGGGGACCTGCACACCCACCGGCGGGGAGGCGACACTCCAGGCCTCAGCATCCGTGGAGTGTGCCTCAGCCTCAAACAGGAGTGGCCTGGGAGCCATGAGGAACATGGGAGAGTCCTCGGCAGCTGTGCTGAGTGACAGCAGCGACGGGAACAGCAAGTTCCTCCTGCAATTCCATTCGCGGGAATTCCAGGAAATGCAAAGGTGTGACCGCTTCTCTTTTTTAAAAGAGAAGCAACTCCTCTCTGGGCTCCTGGCCCAGTGCCTGCCCATTGTCCCCATTAGACTAAGGGGCATCTCAAGACTTGAGACATTTCCTCCAGAACTGGCTCCTCGGGTGAGGTGACCTCTGCAACTCCAGAGAGCCTCACTCTATCCTCCCATTGCATCAGAGGAGTGCAGGAATCCTCCCTGACCCTCTCAGACCCCACATCCACCCATCAGCAGGTCCTCACGGCCCTACCCACAAAATATACCAGGAGCTGTCTCTTCCCCACACGTCCCCCACCCACGCCCCGCGGGCCTCCTGTGCCACTACCATGGTCTCAGGCAGGCCCCCTTGCGCCCCCGGCCTCCAATCCACTCTCCATGTGACCGTGAGCGTGAGTGTGATCCTGGCAAGTAAGGTCTGACCCCACATCCTGCTGCTCAAAGTCCCTCACGGCTCCTACACCGTGCAGCGAATGAGCCCACGTGCTCCCAGCACCACCTCTCCTACTCCCCCTCCCCGTCGCTCTGGTCCCTCGAGTCTCCTCTGCGACCTGGGAACCCAGCACACATGTGCTGCAGGGCTGGCCACCTGCCCGTTGCTGTGGCCAGAGCGCTCTTCCTCAGCCAGCCCATGTTCCGGGCGGCCACTCGTACCCCCATCTCTGGCCGCCCTGCCCTGTGCTCCTCAGTCCGCGGCAGACAGGCACATCTGTCCAGTGCTCCTGTCAGAATGTAAGGCCACTAAGGGCAGGGGTCTTGTGTCTGCTATACTCCTGGGACCAGAACAGGGGGACAGCTGTCAGTCAATAGCTGCTAAACAAATAGACGAGATACCAAGTCAGCACAGAGCAAGACAGCAGCCCTCAGAGCACAGAGAGGCTCTGGGTGAGTGGTGGGAAGTGAATGAAACCTGTCTCCCCTTCTCGCTCACTTTCTCAGTCCATGCCCGTGCCCTGTGCCTCCACCGTGAAATCCAGAGTGATGCTAACACCCAGGGTGCCAGGGGGCTGACCCCCTCGAGCGAGGTGTGGCATCTGCATGAAACACGCTGCCCCAGTGCTCAACAGGGCTCAGTCACCCACACTGGGCAGATGCCAGTACCAAATGCGCAGGCTCAACTAGAAGGGAACCACAGCCCCAACACTGGCCACGGCAGCATCTGGAGACAGAGGACCTCAGGACTCATGGCACCTGTGCCGCCAAGGGGAGGGAGTGGGGGAAAGCTAGCCATGTGCCCTGTCTGTTGAACATGGGATCCAGCCCAGGTGAAAATGGCCCACGGCAGGGAAGCCAGCTAGGCAGTGAGTGTCGGGTCTGCGGCTCTTCCATCCCTCAGGCTGGCCTCCAGCCCCCCCGCCCCACAAGTGCAGGTCCGCACACCACCGCCTCCTGCGGCTGTGCCGCCACCTCTCATCTGCTGCTTCTACCTCCTTCAGTCTTCCTCCAACCCCACTGCGCCTGCCGTGGAGAAGGGAGGCCAGGGTACAGAGGAAGGAATCCTGCACCCCCACATGCCTACTCAGCACCAGTCTCCGTGGCTGCAGTCAACCCTCAGCCTGGCCGTCTGTTCATACTTGCAGCCCTCCTCGTGCCTGACCCTACACCAGGCGACTGTGATGAAACTGAGCATTCATCACTAACTGCAATTGTGGTGAGGGACAGAGATAAGAAGGCTGTACAGGCATCCAGCCCCTGGCTTCAGCCACTCATTCCCAATCCTCCTTCCACAGATGCGGGCTGAGTAATCTTGCCCCTGCTCTCACATGCAATCCCTGGGGGTGGGAGGCGGGGAAGAAAGATCTCAGAGAACAAAATCTCAGGCATTAACAATGGTTGCAAGCAAGAAGCCTACAGAGTGAGGGTGAGGGATCCTGCTGGCCCCACCGGGCATCCCCTCTCAGCTGCCGGCGGCACAGGCAGAACCCACATGGGCCACTCTCTTCCGGCTAAGTGCCTGAGTGGGGCCGTGGGTCTGCGCTGCTCCTCAGTGTCTCGCCCTGGGCGCTACAGCAGGTGCTACAGAAATGTGTGCTGATGATGGCAGGCAGATCAGCTAGGAATTAAATGCCCAACAGAGAACATAAAAATGCCTTTTTGACACGGCTGCTCGAGAGAGTACCCTCAGGCCTGCTGCCAGATGCTGAAGCCCCAGCCCCACCCAGGGCACAGACACATGGCTCTACACATCGTCAGGCTGGGGTCCCATCAGACCTCAGCTAGGAAGGCTTGTTCCGTGGATTCCACACGTCCTCCCCCAGCCCACCCAGGCGGGGCCTCGGGCGCTACCAGAGGGAGGAAACCTGACAGTCAGCCCTGGGATCGGCCCAAGGTGAAGATGAGGCCCCAAGGCCCTCCCCACAGGTCCACAGGCCCTTGAGCAGCAGTGTCCTGCCTGGCATTGTGGGCAGATGGCCCTGCTTTTTTTCCCCAGGCCTGAGCCCCCATGACTCCCAGCAGGCACAACCTGCTGGCTCCCAGGCACCTGACTCTGAAGAGCAAGCATCTGACACCCACTCTTCTGCAGGTCCTTCTAAGAGCAGATGGAGGCCTGCTCCCGGCAGCACCACGTGGCCAGGCTAGGACACCCCGGCAGCCCCTGGTGCCGTGCGGGAGAAAGTGGGGCAGCATGGGGCGTCCTGGGTCCCATCCCAGCTCCCCCACAGCATGGGTGGGGCTTAGGCCAAAGCGTGGCTCCTGGGGAGCTCGAGGCACAGCATGCGGCGGGAGCACTCCGAGCAGGTTCCCCTCTGAGCTCAGGCCACATGCCCTCTGCTCACAGCAAGCCCGCCACAGCCCCGACCTGGAGAGAGTAAGCCCAGGGTCTCAGCATTCAGTGAGTGTGCAAGCCCTGACAGGCTGCAGGAAGAGGCGACTGGGGAAGGGGAAGGCCCTCCTCAGGTGACAAAGAGGAAGAGGGCTCTGTGGATGGCTGGAGAGAGGCATGTGCAGAGGAGAGCTGGGAGCAGGCTTTAAACCCACCCACCAAGAGTGCGGTGGGGCAGGGTGTGGAGAGTGGGCAGTCTCTGGACTGTGGCCAAGGCAGAGAAAGCTGAGGCTGCCCAGCCTGCAGCGTGTGGAGAAGGGACAGAGAGGGGCAGGCCGGCAGCTCAGGGAAAGCAGACATGGAGGCGGACGGTTCCAGCCAGACCTGGGCGTGAGGCTCAGCTACCAGGCCTGGAGCCAGGCCCCAGACCCCACCCAGAAGTCCTGGATGCCACACACATACACTGTCACCTCAGGTTCATCCCCATGTGGAAGCATGGAGTCCCTACCTAGGCCCTGCCCCACCCTGGAGATGGAAATGAGGTAGCCCCGGGTCAACTGAGAGATGCCCCAAACAGCTCCTTGCTCAGGCTCCAGACTGCACCCTCTCCAGGTGATCGCACACATGGTCTGCAGTGCCGGACACAAGGGCAGATGACCAACACCCCCACGACCACAGAAGCCAACAGAGCTGGCTGCCAGCACTGCAGGGCTCTACTGTGGCGGCCCCACAGCAGTGGACACCCCAGAGCAGGGCCCTCCACGGACACAGGACACGTGTCCCCCACACACCCTCATACACTGATGTCTACAAATGGTCGCATCTGGGACAACTTCACAATTGAACAGGGTTCCTGGGGCAAGACCCGTCTGCAAGAAGGCCCAGACGACAGCAAAGCAGCTTCTCAGTGCCTGTCACCAGTGAGCACAGCCAGCACGCTCTCCAGGGCACATGTGAGGGTCTGAAGAGGGGCCCTTGGTCTCCAAGGTCATGCGGCACCCACCGGTCCCATGGGCTCCTGGTCTTCACTGAAAGCTGCAGGGGAGGCTGGAAGGTGCTGGCCAGGGGGGGCACCTGGCTGGGGTGTGGGAGCCACTCCTCGCAAGCCGCATGCCCGGGAGAGCGCTCTTAGGGAGAGGTCCAGAACAAGTGGCAGCCTTCTGATCACCAAGAGGAAGCGCCACTCACTCAGCCTTGGCTGGGGTAGCTCGTTTCTGCCTTCCATTCACCAGGGGCCCACGGCCGGGAGCCTGGAGAAAAGGAGATGTCCCCAGGCAGAAAGAGGCCAGAGAGCCAGGAGGATGTGAAGCGGGTGACGGCCCGGCCCACCCACCTATGATGGGAGCAGGGCTCTCCTAGGAGGAGGAGGAGTCTGGCTGCCCCCGGAGCCTGGCAAGGGCAGGTAGGTGGGAGCGGGGCAGCCTTCCACTGGACTCCAGACAGTATCTGCCACCCCTTCTCAGTAGCCTACACAATTTACAGCTGAGAAACGGCCCGTGAGGTTGAAAATCAGAATAATGACTGCACCCAGGGGGATATCAGCCCTGGGAGGATGAGGGGAAGGGAGGTCTGGGCTCAGGAGGCGGTTTTTTTTCCAGGACTGCCAGGGCCTCCTCCATGGAAGGGCTCACAGCACCTGCCCACTGGGCAACCCACACAGCTGGTGGCTCCTGGCACCCACGCTCTCAGCTGCCCCAGGAGCTAAGACTGTTAAACAAGTGGCCCTAAAAGAACCCAGGTGACAGGGGAGCCCCATGTGTGAATTCTTCCCCCACAGCTCCCTTCAGAGTAGACTCAGCCAAACAAAGAACTCGAGGTGGAGGCTACAGTGAGCAGGGAGAAACCCACGCTGTGTCTGCATTCACACGAGTTCAAGACAGCCAGCGCAGGGCACTCCGGGACTCCCAAAAGACCACCAGGGCTTCCTCAGCAGCTGTGTCACTAACATCTGCAGCACAGAGTGACTGGGCTAGGCCAGGGCCCTGCTCTCCTGACCACACGCCGAGCCTGGCAGCCACCGAGGGTGAACTGAGGCGGAGGGACCACGCCAGGGCACAGATGCTACGCACAGACGCCGCATGGCTGCCCTTGTCAGAAGACTTCAGGCAAACCGTGGAATAAAATGGGAGGGAAGGGATAGAGACGCGATCGTGGAGAAGATTCTAAGTGCCAAGCCCAACAGGGACATTGGCGTGTGCTACCCAGGCTTCCCCCAACTTCAGCCAAGAGGCAGCTGCAGGGCAGAGCTGGGACATATGTACACAGCCTCAACGGACCCCACTGCTAGAAAGGGGTCCTTTGATTGGAACTCAAGGCTGCCTTCCTCTAAAGCATGGTCCTGCTGCAGAAAAAAACAAATTTAGCCACCCTGGCCCAACACTTTGGGAGGCCTAGGTGAGAGGATCGCTTGAGGTCAGAAGTTTGAGATCAGCCTGGGCAATAGAAGGAGACCCCCGTCTCAAAGAAATCTTCAAAATTACCTGGGTATGGTGGTGTACTTCTGGTCTCAGCTACTTGAGAGGCTGAGGTGAGAGAAGTGATTGAGGCCAGGAATTCAAGGCGACATGAGCTATGACTGCACCACTGAACTCCAGCCTGGGTGACAGTGTGAGACCATGACTCTCTAAATAAATAAATGATAGTTACAGGAAACACAAATGTGCATTTTAGGAAGCAAACATACTGCCTTGGAACTTGGTTCCAGGACCCCCAAATGGCTTTTGAAGCAAGTAGACCCCAAGGCGGGGATCAGCAACACTACCCAGAAAGGAACCATGCCCACATCAAGCTGAAGGCTGATCCGAAGGGGGTTGGGGGCTCCTAGAGGGCCTGCCCAAAGAGGGGAGCAGCTGGGTTCTGGGAACAGCCAGCTCTGAATAAGCTGGCTTCAGAAACCCTCAACTTCCTTAACTGGTACCCGCAGATCTGCCCCTGTCCATTTTATTGCTAAGGAAGCAAGCTTGACGGGAGACTCATTCAGGGTCCTGGTACCCACTGACGGAGTTTTCAGATCTAGAAAAGACCCTGTACAAACACTGAAAAGTAATGCTGGAGGTTCCAAGCCTCCACAGAGTCCTGGAATACAACCCCTATAGTGATTAGTGATGGGGGCAGAGAAGGCTTTAAAAAAGAAAATCTGTAAAAGCTGGGAAAGCTCTGCAGGAGCCCAACGGAATTCAGCCACCCTAGGACGCACACTGAGTGTCGCCACAGAGCCTCCCAGTGCCGCAAAAGGATTGGGGCAGGCATTTCCAGACGCACTTCAGACATGGGAAAATGGATGATAAAAAAGCTCCCAGCCCTAGCTGCAAGGCACAGCACAGCTACCAGGCATTACACATAAAACCACAAACCTGGCTCCAGCCGAGCGGGCAGAGGTTTCCCAGCACTTCACCCAAGTTCATAACTTTTCTTACAAAGAACAATACTAACAGAGCTGCCCCCTGGATTGCCCCCCTCCATTCAGGCTCCCCCAGGGCTGCCCGCTTCGAAGTTGTGTGTGTCTGTGTGTGCCCCTGCCAGTGTGCACGTATCTGTATGTGCGTGTGTAACTGGTTGTCTGGCAACTGCTCTCCCTTCTTTCTTGCTCGTTCTCTGCCCCCCACCTCCAGCCTGTGACCCCCATTCTTCTTGGTCCTTTGGGCCCCTGAGCAAGCCGCAGGCACACAAGCTCAAGCCCACCATGGGCAGGACCCTGGCTCCTCCGCTCTCCCTCCAGGCATCCTCTAGGGTCTGCTCACCCCTGGCTGGTCAAGTGCCTCCTCCCCCTGCACCCTCAACCTCTCGGCCTCGCTCCTGCTGCTCACAGCACACCCACCCTCCACCTGGTACCGCCTGTCCACCCTCCACCCGGCACTGAAGACAACCTAAACGACCATCAATTAGTGAAGGAACAAGCAGACTGTATCGTATCCACATGAGACGGCGTCTCAGCAATAGAAAGAACAAGATTCTCACACAAACACATGGATGAATCTCAAAGTATCAAGCTGAGTGAAAGAAGCAGACACACAAAAAAACAGGGACTCTGATTGCATTAATATGAGAGTCCAGCAAAAACAGAACGATAGTGCTAGAAGCAGCCCCATGGCTGCTGAGGGCGCGTCAAGGAGTTGGCGTCAAAGGGGCCGGTGAGGCCTTTGGACATCCTGTCATCATGGCTGTGGGTGGTTATGAGGCCACCTGCATTTGTCAGAACACACCAAAGCATACATCTTATTGCATATAACGTACACATACAAAAAAGTACATGCTCCACATCGGTGATTTTACTGAATATAAATCATACCTCTAGAAAGCTGACCACACACACACACACACACACACTCCACACCTCAAGGAAAAACCCTGGACTCCAGGCCTGCACATCACCACAGGTGAATCCCATAGACGAGATGGTGAATGGTGATAGCAAACAAGGCAGGGGAATGGCTGCGTGACTCCACAACACCAAGCTCAAAGTTGGCTGGATGCCAGGCGCTGCGGGCGCAGAGGAGGGGCGCTGAGGAGGGTCGCAGGGGCTGGGGGCTGCCGGCTTTCCAACTGCACATCACGGGCCGGTGTATGTTCACCTGTGTGCTTTCCTGTGTGTGCTACGCTTCATACCTAACATCCGAAAAGGAAACGTTCAGCAATGTTTCTACAACAGAGGACTGCTGTGCTCATGATGCTTCATTTTTGCTAAATGGTGCTTACCGTGTGTTCACTGCATAGTTCCCAACTGTTTTTTTGCTGTTTCGTTTATTTTATTTTTGAGACAGGGTCTCACTCTGTCATCCAGGCTGAAGTGCAGCTGTGTGATCACCGCTCACTGCAGCCTGCACCTCCTGGGCTCCAGTGATCCCCTCATCTCAGCCTCCCAAAGTTCTGGGTTTACATGTGTGAGCCACTGCACCCAGCTAATTTTTAAATTTCTTTTGTAGAGACCGATGTCTCATTATGTTGCCCAGGCTGGTCTCCAACTCCTGGGCTCAAGCGATCCTCCTGCCTTGGCATCCCAAAGTGCTAGGATAACAGGCGTGAGCCACCACGCCTAGCCTCAGTTGCTTTTAAGTGAACGATTTCAGTCACAGAAGCTGTGCCTGTTTTCAAGATGGAAGCAAGCCACATGTTGGGAATGGGAAAGGCCCAGCGCCAACTGGAGGCAAACCGTCCTTAGGGCCTGGGGCCAAAGATCCTCAGCCCTATCCCCAGCCACAATGCCCAGTGAACACACACCCACAGGGTGCCACAACCAGAAGGCCAGCAGCTTCAGACAGCTCCAGGAAGCTAGGCCGGCGATGCGCCAGGCTTGTCCCCTGCAACATGAGAAGTCACTACTCCTGGTGATAGAAATGTCCCAGAAGCCCCTTGAGAAAAGCTACTCTGTGACTTTGGACACTCGGGAGCGCCACATGGAGCCCCCAAACTGCGCATCAGAGGCAGGGAAAACCAGAGTTGCCAGGCAAGCAAAACCCGAGCTGGAGTCTCGGAGACTGCTCAGGACACACGCACCCATGAGCAACACAAATCAAAAGGAGACCACAGGTCACCAGGAAGTCGCAGTCTGGACTAGGAGGGGGTAGCCAGAGGGGGGCAGCTTTCTGCAGGGAGAGCCACTGGTGCAGGGGCGGGCATGAACCCTTAAGCCCCAAGCTTCTCCTCACACAGCTGCCAAGGCCATTTCTGTTGACCCCTGTGCTGGCAGCCTGGCTCAAGCCTTCACACACGACTGCCCCCCAAGAGGGGACAGTAGCATGTGGAAGGGAAAGGGGCTTACTCCTACATGCTCGGCCCAGAGTGCAGCACAAGCCCATTCTGTCCCTGGCTTGCCTCCAGTTCCCAAGTGGGCACTGCCCTCCTAGTTCCCACAGCCCAGTCAGCAAAGGGAGGGACAGAGGAGGAGAAAGTGCCATCAAGTCTACCCCAAACCCATCCCTGCCCCCAGCACGCTGGCCAACAAGCCTCACACCAAAGAGGAAAATGACCAAAACACATCAGCTTTCTTCCACGCCACCCTGGTAGGAGACAGTGACAGCCTCTCTTCTAGTGCAAAGGGCTTCTCTTCCACAGCTGACCTGTGCCAACATCCATGGAGCACCTGAGACCTGAGGTGGCACTGCAAGCATGCTTGAAGCAAGCCAGGGTCATCCCAGCCCTGAAAGGAGTCCCAGGCACCGCCACAAGCCTGTCACCCTCAGACAGTGCGCCTTCCCCAGCACAGCCCGGGGGCCACAGGACATTCAGGAAGACATGTGGTGCAGGCTGGAGGTCAAGTGCCCTCCTGGGTGAGGGTGATCACAGACTGCCAGGAGGCCACGAGCCAGGCAGAGGCCACGCAGAAAGAGCTGCCTGGAGCCATCAGCAGGAGGGCTGGGGCCAAGATTTCAGTATAATTTTAGAAGGCAGAGTAATGCACCACCACACCTCCAAAATTGTCCATTTCAAGTTCAAGTCAAGCCAAACTCCAAACAATTACAGTGGCTACTGGAGCCTGCCTAGTCATTCTGCTGGCCCCCAGCCACCACTGGCTGCGAGAGGGCAGGGGCCTCCAGCGATCCCTGACCCCTCTGCCTCCTGAAGACCGAATTTGGCTCGATGAAAACCCTTGGCCTGGGGGATAGGTGAGAGGGCTTAAGGGCCCCCATCTATCAGGCTGCTGAAAAAAGTGAAGGAGCTCCCACACTCACCTGCTCATAGCAAGGTGGTGGGGCATGGATTGATGGTTAAAACAAACAAGAGGGCTCACGATCCCTCCGGAGCTCACAGGCTCAGAAAAGGCAAGGGACAGGTGAGACCCTGCCTCTCTGTCACTTCTCACTCCCCCCCACCCCCAGCTTCACCAAGCCCAGCAGGCGTGAGCAAAGGCAGCCAGCACCCGGGCTGCCTAAGAACAGGGCGGTGGAGCCCTGCCAGGCCACCCCACCCTTTTCTGGCTGGTATAAAATCCTTGGCTGCAAAATTTAGCCCAGGCTGAGTCGCAAAGGAAGGAAGCTGGGAGCTGCATGAGGGAGAAGCAGTGGCCTGCAGGAACATACCACTCCTTGCCCCCACAGAGTCCCCTGGAGCTGGTGAGAAGTCAGCCCAAAGGGCCCATTTGCTGGCTCCTGATGATCTCTGGCTGTGGGGACCCTCTTGGTCACAGGCCTGACTAGTGGTGCTGCCATGGCCACCTGGCCTCCAGGGGCTCAAACAGAAAAACTGGAAATCAATGTTTCTGTCAGTATTTTTTTTCCCCAAAAACTACTGACATCAGTTGAGAAACAGCTTTTCCTTAGAAAAATGCCAGACGGAAATGGAAGTGTGTCCCTGCACTCTGGAACGGTGGAGGGAGTCTCCACAGACAGACACAACCCAGGAGAGGCATGGGGGTGACGGTGCCCTGCCCTCCCCTCCACAGTCCTCAGCAAAGCCACCGCCACAGGCTGTGGGAGAATGGGCACTCCTGATGTGTGCGCAGGTGGCTCTGGGTGGGCAGAGCAGCTTTCCAGGCACACACCGGCCACACTGCAAAGGGTGTGGTCAAAGTCACTGCACAGACCCCCTTGGGTTGGCAGCTAGAACAAATACCATCCTCCCCATACTGCTGTGAACGCTGGGTGTGGGGTGCATCCAGGGCAGGGCTCTGGCCCGAGGTGTCTGGTAAAGAGGGTACCACGGTGAGCTCCAGGAGGCTGGCAGGAGGGAATGCAACTGAAGATCTGGAAGCCCACTCCCAGGGGAAAAGGGCACCAGGCAGGCAGGTGGGCAGCTCCTCAGGGCACATTCCCCTCTAATTGGAAATGCTGTTTTCATCTTTGAAACTGGAAGGAAAAGCGTCACATGTGGGAGTACCCCACATTCCAAAGGTGACAGACACAAGGCAAGACGAAAAACTAGAGTGGGAGGTGCCACTGCCCATACTTCAGATTCCTCAAGTGGGGGGTCCATGGCTGAGGCCGCACAGGGAGGGGACACAGCACAGGGCACCCTGGGGAACAGAGGGGTGCAACAGCTGTCCCACTGCAGGACAAGGCCTGGCCCGGCAGCCCAGTCCCTCACGCACAGTGAGTTCTGCACAGCCTCTGCACTGGCCACCCAGCCAACCCTGGCCCAGCCTCGGGCCTCAGCCGGAGAATCCTCCTCAAACCCTAGTCACTGGGGCCTACCTCTCCCTCTCCAGGTCACGCATGTGCCCCTCAGGCCAGCCTTGCCCCTGAGTCCTCAGCCCCAGGAGTCCCCAGGCTGTTCCCTCGCTGTCATTCTTGCCAGCCTCTGCCCAGTGTCACCTAGGAGACCCCAGCCTCTACCTCAACCAGCCACGCCATTCACTCCATGTCCTGCTGGGTCTGTCAGTCCAACAGAAGCGGGAAGAGGGTGGGGGAAACGAGGCAGTGGGTGATTTTCTGTTCAGTCCTGGGAGCTAAAAACAGGGCCAGTACTGGCAGCTGGAACCTGAAACTGTTTCAGTGAGTGAGCTCCTCATATACACATAAGACTGTTTGCAAATCAGTATAAACAAAGTGACCATCACCCTCTCCCCAAAAATAGGGGCAAAAAAAAACCATCCACAGGCAGAAAAAAACCACAAATGATCAATAAACGTAAGAAGATCAATTTTCCTAGTTCAGAAACAACTGAAGACAAGACCTTCCAATGGCAGCCAGTGCTGGGCACCCCCAGTGAGAAGCTCCTCAGAATGTGCAGAACATAACATGTTCACTAATCTTCCTTTTATAATGTGTACTATCTATACCCTAACATAGATTTTTAGAAGCTATACACAGTAAAACATTTCAGTTTCCTGAAAACTTCACACTCGACGATGCCCGCCTCACTATGCACCTGGAGGCTTGTCTTCAAGGAATCAAAGGAATCTGGTAATGATGGCTGAGAACTGGGTCCCAGATGCTCCCTGCTGGGGAATGGAGATGCCAGTCATCGAATCTGCACTAAGTTCCACCACCAAGGGGACCAACTGGCACACACGGCGTGTAGACTCCCCAGAAGGGTGGGAAAGCCACACGGAAGACAGCGGGGCCATGGGGTGCATCCGCCCCACACTCTAGAACAGAGAGCACCACACAGAAGACAGAGAAGCCACAGGGAGTATCCAACCCACGTTCTAGAACAGAGCCACGCAGAAGACAGCAGGGTCACCAGGTGCATCCACCCACGTTCTAGAACAGAGAGAGCCACGCGGAAGACAGCAGGGCCACAGGGAGCATCCACCCCACGTTCTAGAACAGAGAGAGCCACACGGAAGACAGCAGGGCCACAGGGAGCATCCACCCCACGTTCTAGGACAGACAGAGCCACGCGGAAGACAGCAGGGCCACAGGGAGCATCCACCCCACGTTCTAGGACAGACAGAGCCATGCGGAAGACAGCAGGGCCACAGGGAGCATCCACCCCACGTTCTAGAACAGAGAGAGCCACGCGGAAGACCGCAGGGCCACAGGGAGCATCCACCCCACGTTCTACAACGGAGAGAGGCACATGAAGACAGAGGGGCTAGAGGGGCATCGCCCCACGTTCTAGAACAGAGAGAGCCAGGTGGAAGACAGTGGGGCTAGGGGGGCATCGCCCCATGTTCTAGAACAGGCAAAACCTCTGGGCGAATGAGGGGTTTTCCTGAGGATGGTACAGGCTACAGGCACTGCCGATACAGACCTATACGCTCGCCAAAACTCACTGAATTGTATGTACAGCTGCTTCTAGCCGGGGCATGGTAGTTCACGTCTGTAATCCCAGCACTTTGGGAGGCTAAGGCAGGAGGAGCTCTTAAGCCTATGTCAAGACCAGCCTGAGCAACACAGTGAGACCCCATCTCCACAGAAAATTTAAAAATTAGCCCGGTGTGCTGGTGTGCCCCTGTGGCCCCAGCTACTCAGGAGGCTGAAGCTCCTGGGACGTTTCCATCACCGGGAATCATGACTTTTCACACTGCAGGAGCCGAGCCTGGCAGATGGCCGGCCTTGCCTCCTGGGGCTGTCTGAAGCTGCCGGCCTTCTGGACATGCCTCCCTACCGTGGGTGTGCAAGATCCCATATCATAAAAAACAGCTGCTCGCACACGCAACTTGTCCAATTCAAGCAGAAGCTGCTGAGGTGATGATCGAGGACACGGCCTGAAGAGCCTGGCGGCCGCCCTGTTCAAATCAGCAGCATCAGAGCCAGGGTGACTCACTCCATCATTAGAACTTTCTCAGGATGGAACACAGGCCTAAGGCTGAATTCACCTCCATTTTAAGAAGTAAACCAGTTTTCCCCTCACAATGTCCTTAACAAGTAGGCACCGCATGCAGAGCAGGGAGAATAAAAGACGCAGGCAGGTGCCATCAACTCACATTTGTGTTGAGATTGCAGGCCACCGGCACCACTCTGCCAGTCTCAGGCAAGGTGCTATCACTTGAGTTGCTCACGATGAAGCCAGGCACAGCCCGTCAGAATGTGGAAGACCCAAGATGGGCCTGAGGTAAGGCCACCCGCAGCGAAACACGGCTGGGATAGGGCCCTGGGCCTCCCCGGCAGGCTCCAGGCAGTTCCTGACGACCAGGGGCGAAAATCTCATCTCTGACTCCCCGCTGCTTGCGCAGCCACGCACGGTGGTCCCGCCACACCCACCCAGCCTGCCACCCGCTGCCCACTCTCTCCACATCCTTAGACTCTTCCTCTCTCCTCACGCTCACCTCAGAAATTCCTGAAGGGGGTGCTTGGGAAGTAACTTTTTCAGAACTCACACATCAGAAAATATTTTCATTCAACCCTCACACGATTGATGAGTGAAGTGATGCTAAAGTCTATGGAAACGCTTTTCTGACAGCATTTTGAAGACCATCTTCTAGTTTCCAGTTGGAACTGATATTCTCAGTACACTGCAGATGAGCTGGTGCTGCAGTCTGAACGTGTCCCCCACGAGCATGTGGTGCCGCAGTGCTGGGACGTGGCAGCTGGTGGGAGGTGATTAGGAACGGGGTGAGGCCCTGCCCTCCCGATGGATTATGCAATTCTGAAAGGGCTTTGGGCTGAGTTCCACCTCTTGCCCTTCTGCCTTCCCCCACAGGGTGACGCTGCACAATGGCCCTTGCCAGACGTGGGACCCTCTATCTTGGAGTTCCAAACCTCCAAACTCTAAGAAATAAACCTCCGTTCTCTGTAACCCACCCAGTCTCGGGTATTCTGTTTCAGCAGCACAAGACAGACTAAGCGGTTTGTGTTTTGTTTTTCCCTCTGGAAGCTCTATCCCTGGTGTCTTCTGCTGTGGCCTTTCATCCCCTGTGCTGGACACCATGTGAACCCATTTAATCTGTGAAGTCAACCCGGGAAACTGTGATTCCTTTGATCATTTCCTCCCTTCTGTTTCCTGCTCCTCCTGGAACTCCTACCAAGCTGCAGAGACCCCTGTCTGACACTCGGTTTTTGTGCCTTCGCACTCCTGCCGTCCACCCCTGGTGGCCTGCCCTGCTCGGCCTGCCTGCTGGGAAGGGCGCCCAGCGCCATCTCCCGCTGCCCGCTTGCTGCCTGACCCTCCTCGCGCAGGTGCTCTCTGCTGTGCGCCGGACGCTCCTTGCTGTACAAGTCTGCTCTTCCTTCTCATGCCTGCTACTTGGTCTCTACAACCCTGAAGAGACTCACAGACGCTCTGCTTTACTGTGGTTTAGGCTGGCTTCCTGCTTTCTCATCTGCTTTGGTCTATCTGGTGACCCCTGCCGCTCACATCACACGTGGCTGGGGGGCACCGCAGAGCTCACTAACGGCTCTAGGTGCACGTTGGCGGGGCTTCGCTGGGGGAGTCTGGCTCTATTCAACACCTTTCCAGCATCATAGGAAATGACTTACCAAATTGAAGGGACTCACCCACACCCAACATCCACGTCAATGAACGAAGGGGCCACCTCAGGGAACATAACTGCGACACTTCAGAACACCAGGGAACATGGGGCAGCCCCTGCTCCCCATTCTCAGGGTCCAAGGGTTTTTTCTCTTGGGCTGGGCAGACTCCCACTCTCTGCCTGGAGGGTCGAACTCAGCTGCTGGGGTGCTGAGAACCCAGTGTGGGAGGGGCAAGAAGGGGACGTCGCACGGTGGATGTGGAGAGCTATCAAGGCTTCCTGTGCAGGATGACACCCTCCACTGCGCCAGGGTGTCGGCGGCCAGTGCCACAATCCCACACACTTAGACTCATCCTCCAGACTTAGATCAGACGTGAAGGGGGTGTACAGCTGCTTCTAAATACACCTCCAGCCTCCATCCAGGGGGCTCCCAGACTCCACCTGGAACCACCACAGCTCCTTTGTGAAAACACCTCCCCTGCTGGTCAGAGCTCAGCTTTCCTGCATTTGCATTCACTCCACCCGAGCCTCAGCTTTCCAGCTTCCAAAATGGGTCTGCTCTCGTCTCCTCTGTCCTCTCTGCTCCTGGGGCTTTCTGACTCTTCAAAACTCCTGGCTGCTTATCCCAGGTGGGGTCGGGAGGCAGGGCCAGCGCAGGCTCCCTGGTGCTGGTCAGCCAGAGCCCTGTCTCTCTGCTCTATGGTGTGCTAGTGGGACGGAGCACCCAGGAACGGCAAGGGCACCATGGCAGAGCCATTCATCACCGCAGGCCACCTGCTTGCCCTTCCGGAGACCCCCACCAACAGCTGCTGCACGACACCCGCACTGCTTCTCTCTTCACATAGCAGGCTCCTGAAGAGCCCCGCCAAGCAGGAGCTCTGCGCTGCAGCACAGAATGTGCTGGCCCCAAATCCATACCAGCATGCAAGCTCAGCCACAAGTCTGCTGGCAATAACCGTGGAACAAGCTCATGGGGTTCAGAGAGTCCCACCCTGATGGGGAGAGCCACAGGGAGCCCCAATTTCGGCAATGACCGGCCCCAGGTCCCCACACAACATGAGAGTGGGGACAGCAGTGGATGGCAGCTCTTCAGCAGGACACTACCTTTAGCGGGACCTCAACAAGTGAACACAGCCCAGGGCCGACTCTGGGGCAAATGCAGACCTCCTCCTGGTGCCCCCTTCAGAAAAGGTACTCAAACACTGGCCCCCATCACAAGCTGGACATGGTACCAGATGCAGGCACTGCCTGCCTCCAGGGCTTAGAGCTCAGTAGGAGAACCAATCCTGGACCCTTGTCCTGACAGGTGCCAGGAGGCCCTCAAACAGGACTCCAGCACTGGGGCAGGAAGGTTAAAGTACACAGGACAGAGGGGTTTGATGAAGACAATACCTTTCCCTCGCCGTCAGAGGTCAAGGCTCTAATGTCAGCTGGTGCTGACTCAGGGGGGCACACGAGCTCTCCCACCACGGCTGTACCACATGACTGGTAAAGGGACAGCCCAGGACACCCACCTCCTCAAGCACGTGTGCACACGTGTGTTCTACGCAGCACTGGCACCCCACTCCCATTCTGCCCCAGGCATCTGGTGCATTCCCCTGTGCTCACCAGCTCGACCTCACAGTGGCAGAGGGAGTCACACTCACGTGTCGGGGCTCCAGAGTGGTCCCCAACCACTGTGCTCACAGCCAGAACCCTGCAGGGTGGCTACGCCCATGGCCATCACTGCCCAGCACCTGGCTTCCTCCAAACAGCCAGCAGCGCCCTCTGGTGGAGGCTGGCCTCAGCCTCTGTGGCACTGCATTTCCATGGCAGTGGCTGGTCAAGTCCCCAAATCCTAGAGAATGCCCCTCTCTCCATCAGCCCTGGGAGGGTCCCTGGCACCCTGGTCTAGGCCCCCATTCTCCACAACAGCACTCCTTGGCCCTCCAGGGACTAGAGGCCTCAGGGGTGCTCCTGGGGGCAGAGTGCAGGGATCAGCCTGGACCCTCCTCAGAGGCACAGCCTTCACAGAAGCACAAGGGGCTTCGGAGCAGAGGGGGCTGCCACTTATCAACCAGACGGCCTGGGCTCAATTTCCAGCTGCAGGGCCCGGGCCCGTGACGCCACCTCTCTGCATTTTCCCACCTATAAAATGGCAATGCCGACCTCCAGGATGTCCCAAGTGGGCGGAAGGCTGCAGCACTCCCCGGGGAACCCAACACCAGCCCCTGGACACTCCTGGGCACTCCTGGGCATAGCAAGGCCAGCAAAGTCACCTCCTAGCTGCCCAAAAGGAGGGTCCACGCGAACAGGGGGAGCAGTGACCTGAGTACTTCTGAATATACCATTTGAACGATCATTTTCAACAGAACCAAGGTGACCAGAAAAAAGACATTTCTGTGGCAAGCTCTGCTCCAAGTGACCACAGAGAAGCTGAATCTTCCAGCTGTGCAAACAGAAGGTGCCAAGTACTGGCTGCTTTCTAGGTCTCTCTGGGTCTGACTGTGACACTCCCCCACCATCACCCTAGTACCCAAAACACCCACTGCTCAGCGGTGGCCACATGAATCAGAAGCAAGGCATCCTGAGGCCATGGGGAGCCAATCACAGGAGACAGCTGTTCGCCAGGACACAAAATACGCTCCGTCTCCCCAGTAACCAGAGCAGCCCAAGGCACGTGAAACCACAGGCCACCGATGGGGCGGGGACAGGGAAAGACCGGCACCTGCCCCTCACCCACCTGCCCGCCCGCACTGTAGGGGAAGGGGACAGTTAGGCAGGGGCGAAGCCTATCAGGCCAGAGGTGAGATGGGTGCCCCTTCTCAGACACAAGCACCTGAGAGATGGGCCAGCATGGGCCCTGCTGCTCTGCCCCAAGCACCACACGGTGGCATGGAGTGGACCACCACTCACAGAAAGGAGAGAGAAATTGGAGTCCAGTCCTGTCCACAGGAGGGCTGCGTCCAAATGCAGGGCCTGCAGGTGGTGCCATCAGGCAGGACCCAGAAAAGAGGAAGAGCCCATTTTTGTTTCGGACAAAGAAAGGAAGACAGGGGTGTCCAGGTCCAGCACACAGGCCCCTGTGGGAAGAGATGGAAGCTTCAGTGCTACTTTTCCTCACTGAAGGTGAAGCATGTGACTTTACTCTTATAGTCTCTCTTTCAACAACGAAGAAAAATGTTACATAAACCAAAAAATGAAACACAGAGCCAGGACGAGCTCCCCAGGACAGGGTGGGCCGGCGCCCAGCCTCTCTGGCTCCCGTTCCAGCATAACCCCAGGCTCACTGGAGAGGATGAAAAGGGCAGAGAGTGCCCGGGGGCCAGGCCTCCCGGCCCCACCTCTCTGGTGGGCACTCACCCACGTGCCGCCTCCCAGCCAACAGCACTTTCCCGCCCTTCACAGCCACACTGGGCACGTGCCACCCTCATGTGCTGGCTCCACCCCCTCACCTCCGGGGGGTTCAACTCCCTGCTTCTCCTTCTCCACCATCCTCTGCCAAGCCACAAACAGCTCTGGCTGAGGCCACCCTCAGCTGGCCATGTCCTCAATTCCCATCCCTGTAACACAGGGGCAGGCACCTGTGGAGGCCGATTTCGGCTTCCCCTGCGGTCACACCCCCAGCTCCTCCCTCGCACCAGCTCTTCCCACTGTCACTGCTACCCCCGCATCCGGCTCCCCCAAACCGCTCTCTGCCAGGCAGCATGCTCAGGGCACACCAGACAGCTCACCTCCAGCCCACTGCATCCAGAGATGTCCGATATAGACACTGTGTCTGCCTCTGAGAGGCACCCCCCAACACCTGCCATCTCCATAGATGATGACCCGCCCCAACTGCTTAGGGACACCTGGTCACCATCCCCACATTCTCCCGCCCGAGTGGGGCTTGTCAATTCCCTCTGTTATTGGCCAAAGTACCCTGGAACAGGGTCAAGCACAGCTGGGCCAGACGCAACTCCTACCTCTCAGCACCTCAGGCAGGCTCCCACTACCACTCTGTCCCTTCATTTTGCCACCTACAAAACAGGGTCTCGTTAAGTGCCCTGCAGGGTGTGGCGGTGAGCATAGGAACAGTCAGAGCTCCAGGGTCCACCACGCCGTCGCCTTGCCAGCACTGTGCCAGCTGTGACTCTGCAAGTCGTGGCAGCTATAGGCCACTCTAACTGGCCACATAACCTCCACAGAGAAAGGAGGGGCCAGGGACAGTGAGAAGGCGCAGACTCTGCTCTGACAGACCCACCGCAGGGCCCACCTGGCCGTATTCGACAACCCCAAGGGGATGCAGAGTGACGCTGCCCTCCATGGCTCACCTTAAAGAGCTCACTTGTAAGGGGAAAGGAAGGGTCAAAAGGGTGAAACACAATGGCTTCTCCCTCCCATCATACTGCGTGATTCAGGAACAGTCTGCAGCAGTTACTCCACAGAGCCGCCAGGTACAACAGCCAAGACATGGGAAAACCTCAGCGCCCAATGGTGGATCAAGGGACAAGGAAGTGTGGTGCACACACTCCGTGGTGACCCCCGTAAGACCAGCCTGCATGCAGGATGGCTCCACACGTGCAACAGCAAGGGAGCAGGAGCTCTGGGCCAGACAAGCCTGGGGGAGGTGGCCCCATGGCCCCTGAGGCTGCATGACTAGGGCTCTTCTGCACAGCCAGCCGGGCCACCCTGCAGCTCTGCAGCAATGGCTCCAGGTGGGGCCCAAGACCATGCGTTTCTAACAAGGTCCAGGCAACCCGCTGTGAAATTGAGTTTAGTCTACAGTTGCCTCCTGACGTATTTTCAGATCCACCTAAATGTATCTTTGTACATCGTGAACTGTGACAAGTGGAGGTATCAAGAGAACATAGCCTATACTTGCGCCAATCACCCAGTTTTGGCCAAGCACGTGTAGCTAACTGTTGGAGCTGTGTTCAAATAAGGCAAACGCCGAGCTGTAACCAATCGGCTGTTTCTGTGCCTCACTTCCGTTTTTCTTTTCCCGTTCATAAATCTTCCTCCACCGAAGGCTGCGCTGGAGTCTATGAGTACTCCGGCTCAAGAGGCTGCCGATTCGAGAATTGTTTTCTGCTCTGTTAAACTTCTATACATCTGTTTTGGCTGAAGTTCTTCTTTTATCACCGCCCTTGCTGCTGCCCACACCCCACCTGGGGAACCATTGCCCTACAGTGCCAGACACACCACCTGGCCTCTCTGCACCTCCATTCTGGGGCAGGGATGCGACAAGGACCAGGTGGGGCCGTGTGACCCCAGTTCTCAGCGGCACAGGGCCCGGCACACAGCAGACTCCCCGCCGAGGGTGAGCCAGTGCAGCAGTGGGGCTTCGATGCATGCTCTGCAGGGTTCTCCACATCCACCCAGGGTACATCCGTCTACTGGAGAGCTGCCCCAGGACTGCCCTGAGACGCCAAACCCAAGAACTCACTGCCCCTGGCTTCCAGGGAAGGCCAGCAAGTGAAGTGGACAGGAAGGATGATGGATGTTTCAGGCAAACGCTACTGTGGAGAAGCCCAGCACACTACAGGGGAGCAGGAGGCTAGGGTGTGAATCTGGGTCATTTCTGGGTGGCCTCTGGCCACCTCAGCAGAAGCACAGGAAACACAGACTGTGGTGCTGACCAGAGATGCAGGACATGGAAAAGAGCATAAGCCACTAGTGAGGACAGTGAGGGTCGGAAACCCAAGGGCATTCTGGTTGTCAACACGCAGGGGGATGCCAAGAGGTGCATGTCCACAATAACACACAGTGGATTTTTATAAGAAGTTACCCCAAAATCAGGTGTTCAGGATAAGGTTGTGCTGGAAAAGGAAGCTCAGATGGAATCAAGTGTCCAGAAATCACCAGCTGCCTCATTTGACACAAGCCGTCTACTCGATAGACTTTAGAATTTCCAACCTCATAATTAGCCAGAACGGGTTTTAATGCAACCTTCAGTAATACAAAATCAAGAACCATGATTGCAAAGGAGAGGCAAAGGGATTTAAGGTTCCTTTTAAACAACATAAAATTAAGTACTATTGAATCAGTAGAGAAATAAAAAACAGTCTTGCTAATTTCCATTAATAATGACGGCTTTAAAAGTCTTTCAGCCTGTGACCAGCCTAGGGAAGATGGCAAGACTCTGCCTCTACAAAAAAAAAAAAAAAATTAATTAGTGGGGCATGGTGGTGCGCACCTGTGGTCCCAGCTACTCGGGAGGCTGAGGCGGGAGGATCTGTTGAGCCTAGGAGGTCAAGGCAGCAGTTAGCTGTGATCGTGCCACCACACTCCGGTCTGGGCAACAGAGCAGGACCCTGTCTCTAAACAAAAACAAAAACAAATTTTCCATAAGCAATCTAGGTTGTGACAAGGCCGTCTGGGGCCTGTCCACTGTTTCTGCGGCCGACTGTGTGCCGCCCCGGGTTCTCAGGAGCATGCTCTGTTCCCTCTGCTCCAGTGTCTCCTCCGATCCCCAGAGAGGGGCTTGGTCTCCACGGTGTCAGGAACTAGGCAGAGAGCCTGTACCTCAATGGGAGTGGGGCTTCCAGGGAGCAGCCGTGCTTGGTGCCCCGCCCCTCTCAGGCTGCAGCCCAGGGAGATGCCACCGAGGCACTGGCCATCAGGCCAGCCACCCCCTGGCTCGCTCCATCCTCGTGGCCCTGCTCTGTGCTGGCAGTGTCCACCGAAGTCCCCCTCCCAATGAGCAGCAAGCCCGATCTGCTATCACCCTCACTCACACCCATGCCTCTGCATCTCCCATACGTCTCACACAAAGTGCCTTCTGAGCCTGTTTCAAAGTTTATTCTGAAGAGGGTGGAGAGTCTGACCCCTTCACCATCTCCTTCTGTGGGGGTGCACCCAAGTGTTTCCCTGCTGAAACACATTCTATTCTATGCTGGGGTCAAGATGAAACTCACTCTCAAACTGCTGGGAAAAAACGTGTGTGCGTGTGCCAGGCAGAGAAAATGATAAGGCAGATATGGCAAAAAGGCTGGCACTGGAGAATCTGGGAGAAGGTATGCAGGAATTATTTGCACTACTTTGGCAACTTCTAACTTTGAAATTATGTAAAAATTTAAAAATGTAAACATCAGAAGCAGCTGGGGCTGGGAGGCGGCAGATCACCCCCGGGGGAGCAGCAGCGTACCTGACAGCCGCATCTCCACGGCCAGCAGCCGGAGGACGGCGGCCTGGTGTCAAAAGTGGGCTGAAAGAAAGCCAATCAAGACAACGACCTACAGTGAAAAGCTCTGCCAAGAATGAGGGCCAGCTGAAGGCATTTCAGACAGACAGGGACTGAGAGGACGCCCCCAGCAGAGTCCTCTGAACGGAAATCCAAGAAAGCTCAAGGCTGTGCCACAGGCAGAGGAAAACTGGTCACAGAAGCAAGGACAAAACCAGAAAGACAAAGGAGGAAAGGGAGGGCACAGCCTAAAACCAGTCTACCTGAACCAATCCAACACGCAGGACAGTCACATGGGGGGTCTAGGAGGAAGGAGAGGGCACAGCCTATAAAACCAGTCAACCTAAATCAATACCAACGTACAAGACAGTAACATGTGCAGGGTCTAAAGTGCACAGAATTTAAAACATATCAGGTGCTTATGACTCAAGAGAAAGTACACCAAAGTGGTCTCGTGCCTTGGGTACTTCAGAGAGGTGGATAAAGCTATAAATCAACATCAGACCTTGGAAGTTTAGGGGGTGTGCTGTAAGAAAACCACTAAAGGAGGGGTGGGCACTGTGGCTCACAGCGTAATCCCAGAACTTCGGAAGGTGAAGGTAGAGTTTGAGACCAGCCTGGACAACACAGTGAGACTGTGTTTCTAAAAAAAATAAAATAAATAAAGGAAAGTACCTAACTTCCAAGGCAATTTGAAAAAAGGATGATTAAAAAATAGAATAAATTCAGGCCAGGCGCAGTAGCTCACACCTATAATCCCAGCACTTTGGGAGGCTGAGGCAGGTGGATCAGGAGGTCAGGAGATCAAGACTATCCTGGCCAACACGGTGAAACTGTCTCTACTAAAGATACAAAAATTAGCCGGGCGTGGTGGTGGGCACCTGTAATCCCAGTTACTCGGGAGGCTGAGGCAGAAGAATTCCTTGAATCTGGGAGGCGGAGGTTGCAGTGAGCCCAGATCACCCCATTGCACTCCAGCCTGGGCTACAGAGCAAGACTCCATCTCAAAGAAAAAAAAGAAAAGAAGAAATTCAAAGCACAGCAAGATGGGAACGAAACATACCAGCAAGCACACCAGGCAGGAAGGGTTAGAAGGCAACCCGACACCCACTCTAGAGGCACGGTGTTCACTAGGCATTCGCCAACACGCGCGGTGGATCTAAGGTTTGGGGTTTTCCCCGAGGCAGACACGGTCAAGGGCTCTTTCCCATGGCTCGGGGCCATTTGCGTGTCCTTCTTCATGAGGCATCTGCTCAAGCCTCTGCCTGTCTTCTACGGGACCAGTTGTTTCTTGTTCTTTGTTGGAGCCCACAGGGAAGTCTGGCTCTGAGCTCCAGTCCGTTTTAGGTACAGTGCATTTCCCCTGCAAGGGTTGCCTGTTTGTTTTGTGTGTGTGAGAGATAATCTTGCTCTGTGACCCAGCCTGGATGGAGTGCAGTGGTGAGATCACAGCTCACTGCAGCCTCGGGCTCCTGGGCTCAAGGGATCCTCCCAACTCAGTCCCCCTGGGGTAGTAGATGCCACCACACCCAGCTAATTTTATTTGTTTGTTTGTTTGTTTGTTTGAAGAAATAAGATCTCACTATGTTGCCCAGCCAAATGAGGTCTCACTATATTGCCCAGCCTGGTCCTGAACTCCTGAGCTTAAGCAGTCCTCCAGCCTTGGCCTCCCAAGTGCAGGGATTACAGGTGTGAGCTACAGTGCCCAGCCGGCCTTTTCAGTTTTCGAGGAATATCTTTGATAAACAGAGCTGCTTAATTTTAATGTAAACCAAATTATCTATCTTTTCCTTGATGATGAGTACTTCCTAGTCCTGTTTTAAAAAACTTTTCTGAACCCATGGGTCAAGAATAGCATCTTCTATAACAGTGCTGCTCAAGAGAAATATGACACCAGCCATAATCCGAGCCATGGATGTCATTTTACACGTTCTAATGGCCCCACTGAAAAGTAAAAGCAGCAGCCAAGATTCATTCTATTTAACCCAACAGATCAAACAGACTTCCAATCAACACAGAACACACAAGGTGCCACTGCATGTCCAAACCAGTATGGTTTACGCTCAGCACATCCCCAGTGCTGCCTGGCTACATGGCTGATGACGGTGCTGGACAGCAGTTCCAGAACCTTCTACACTTAGACCTGCATTCTACTCGGCTCAACTGTTCTCTGCAGGGTGTGAGGTACAGACCGAGGTTTTTTTAATACAGATATCTGGCTGGCCAGCGTGACTTATGAGAAAGACTGGCTACCTGAGCCATCTCCTTCTTCCCGTCTTGATCGCTCTTGCCAGATTTTCTATCGTATTCCTGTTTTCAGAGAATCCAACTCCAGCCTCGATGAACTCTCTGCGGAAGACCGATTTTCCGCTTTGTTAACTTCCGCTCCGGCCTCATTTCCCTCCTCCCACTGTCTCTGAGTTCAGCTACGGCTCGGAGAGTGATGGGTACCCGAGGGTGTGCACCCTGCAAGTCACGGCATGGTGGATTTTTGTTATCTTCCAGATAAAAAATATGTTCTGGCCGGGTGCGGTGGCTCACGCCTGTAATCCCAGCACTTTGGGAGGCCGAGGCGGGTGGATCACGAGGTCAAGAGATCGAGACCGTCCTGGTCAACACGGTGAAACCCCGTCTCTACTAAAAATACAAAAATTCAGCTGGGCATGGTGGCATGTGCCTGTAGTCCCAGCTACTCAGGAGGCTGAGGCAGGAGAATTGCCTGAACCCAGGAGGCGGAGGTTGCGGTGAGCCGAGATCGCGCCATTGCACTCCAGCCTGGGTAACAAGAGCGAAACTCCGTCTCAAAAAAAAAAAAAAAAAAGTTCTAATTTCCATTACAAATTCTTCTTTGTCCCACTGGTTACTTGAAAGCATGCTTCCTAATTTCTAAGTATAAGGAGTGCCACTTTGCAGATATCTAATTTAACTCCATTTGGGTCAAGAGCACGCTCCAGAGGAGTTGAGTTCACTGAGATGGGGGAGGTTTTGGTCAATGATCCATCAGCGTGCACAGGGGGCATGCAGCCCGCCCAGGTGGGTTCCCTATTCTTCCTGTCAGGGGAAATGTGTGAGTCTGGCTTTAAAATCCTCACGCTGACTGGTGAATACAGCCAAGCTGAGCTGCTGGGACAAAGGCCCACCAGCCCAGGCCCCCGTTCCTTCCCAGGTGTTAGCCCTGGGCAGGGGTTGCACTTCACTCTCCAACAGCCTCCCCCAGGGCCCCGGCAGTGAGGCAGCCCTGCGTTCTCGTCAAGGGCTGTCGAGGAGCTACAGGAAGGCATGTAAAAAAGAAAGGACAAGCATCTTCCGACAGTGACTGCAAGGCTTGACCTGCCTCCGCCTGTCCCCACCTGTGTCTCAGTCCCAAGGCTCAGGGCACAAGGGAGGCCAGAGATCAAGTGCCTGAGAGCCCACAGCCAGAGAAGCCTGCATGGGGTCAGGCAGGTCACACCCCTGTCCCCACACAACAGGTGGTGGGAAGGAGGCTGAGAGACCTGACAACAGCCTAAGGTCACACAAGGACATGTGTGCACACAGGCCAGGTGTCTCAGCAGAGCTGTGGACACTGGAGGGCCAGCTGGGCTGAAGTGAGCCTGGGGCACACAGGGCAGGGCCGGAGACAGACAGGGGACTCCATCTCACAGACAATGGGGATCCACCAAAGTGCCCCGTCTCTAGGAGGATGACATGTGGGTCCTCTCGGGTGGCTATATGGAGCATGAGTCAAAGATAAGGACAGGTGCCTATGGCTGAGAGCCTAGGCCTCAGCCCAGGGAAGCATGGGCCTGCCTAGGGAGTCTAGCAAAACCCTCACAGGCTTTGGAATGGAGCCCCACGGCAGGCAGGGCAAGGTGTGAAGAGAGGCAGGATGTGGCCTTCTCAAGCAGCAGGCTCCAGGCCCAGGACACACGGGCCACCACTGAAACCTCAGGCTCTGTAACAGGGGCCTGCCCACAAAAGGTCCTTAACTGAAAGGGCTCCATCCTCACCCTAGGGCCTTCCACATGTCATTTTAGGGGACATTATTTTGATTAGAAATGAAATGACCTGACTGGGCACGGTGGCTCATGCCTGTAATCCCAGCACTTTGGGAGGCCAGGGCAGGCAGGTTACCTGAGGTCAGGAGATCGAGACCAGACTGGCCAACGTGGTGAAACCCTGTCTCTACTAAAAATACAAAAATTAGCCGGGTGTTGTGGTGAGTGCCTGTAATCCCAGCTACTTAGGAGGCTGAGGGATTGAACCCGGGAGGCAGAGATTGCAGTGAGCCGACACTGTGCCACTGCACTCTGGCCTGAGTGACAGACTGAGACTCCATCTCAAAAAAAAAAAAAAAAAAAAAAGAAATGAAATGACCTGGACTTCTGGGGAAGACACGAGACAGAGAACTGCAGCTCTGCCTGTCAACTACAACTGGCAGGCATGCCGGCCTAAGAAGGGCAGGGGGCCCTCTCAGCTGTTCTGGTACCAGGAGGACCTCCTGACCCAGTGACAGCCAGATACGCAGGGAGCCTAAGAGGATGTGCACATGCTGGCCTTGACCCCACTCTGACCATCGGCTAAAACCAGGCATCAGAGGACTCAAAAAACACAGCCGTGGGCATGGCCTCCTGACTCAGGTCACCAGGTGGGGGCACTTTAGAGAAACCCAAGCAGGTGTGTCCCTCCATTTCTAGGAGGAACCAGGCAGCAGCATCCCAGGTGCAGTGTGGGGATGGCGGGCAGCCCCATGTGTTTGCTCCTCCAGCCTCATGTGTTCCTGTGGGGAACAGCCAGCCTGAGCCAGCATCTCCACAGCTCTCAGGGCTCACTGATGCCAAGAAAGCTCACAAGGAGCCCAGACGTCACCCTCCTTGCCAGGTCAGTGCAGGGGCCAGGGCACTGTGGAGACACCAGTCCCATGGCCTTGACTGTGGCACCTGCTCCTACCACTGTGGCCACCACTACAATTGTGGCAGAAGTCACTGCACACCAGTGAGAGAGAGAGACCCCTGTCCCCACACGGCAGGTGGCGGGAAGGAGGCTCAGGGACCTGATGACAGCCCAAGGTCACAAAGCTGGCAGCAGACAGGGGACCGCCATCTACTCCCTGGGGCAGCAAAGGCAACAGTGCCTTTGCCTGTCGTGTACCAGCCCTCGGTCAGCCCCATTCCAGTGCGTCTTTGCTGTGATGAACACTGCACGTGGTGAGGCAGACAGGAAGTGGGGACACAGGCATCAGGACCCCCCCAACCAGGTACCCTGCTCATATGCTATTCCAATGACACGCCCCCTGGGCTAGGCTGGACCAGCTGTCCACCTGGAGCAATGAGCACACGCACACAGCTGAGGGGCACAACGCACAGAGGTCCCTGGCAGTAAAACTGGAACTGCAATGGCCCCAGAGCAGAAGCCTGCTGGGGAAGGGCAGAGAAGGTGGCCGCAGGCCCCTGCACGGCACAGACCGGCGCCCTTCAAGTCCACGCTGCACAGTGGGTCCTGAAAGGACAGGCCTCCCACCCCACCCTCACAGAGGTGCCTCGTGGACAGCCACTGCACGCCACAGCAAGCCCCTGGACCCAGGCCTTTCCAGGCCCTCACGAGAGTGGGATGTGAGCTCCACAAAGGTTTCCAGGGACAGCCAGGCCCCAAGTCTCCATTCCACCACCAGGGCAGCTCAGGGGCCATCTCAGGAGACAGGACACTGCTAGTAAACCCTGGGACCTGCTGCACTCCTAGTGACACTGCAGAGCTCGGGAGCTGACAAACCACAAATGCTACTACTTAGAACCTGTGTGCCCAACAAGGAGAAGGCAGCAAAGAGGCAAAGATGGCTCAGGGGCGAGCACCCAGACGCAGCCGCTCCTACCAAGAAGTCTGTGAGGATAGCTGTGGGCCAGGATCCTGCATCGTCAGCACAGAGCTGCCTTCGGTCTGCCTTGGAGGAAGGGCCTCGGAGCAGCACAGGGTCACACAAAACAATGCTTTATTTTCCCATGAATTATAAATGCCCAGGAACCCTTACACAACTCAGCCTGGCCCAGCACTTCTTCAGCCAAAAAGGTAGGAGGCCTTCCCAGCGGGAACAACAGAATGTACTTGAAAATAAAGGTTTTAATGACAAAGGTTTTCTAAACCTCCTGACAGCAGCCACCTCCAGAAAAGCACCTGGGTTTTCACGCTGACTGACAGCGCAGGAGTGAATGTCAAAAAGCACTCCCAAGGCAGGGTACAGTGGTTCACGCCGTTATCCCAGCTACTAGGGAGGCTGAGGCAGCAGTATCACTTGAACCTGGCAGGCGGAGGTTGCGGTAAGACAAGATCGCACCATTGCACTCCAGCCTGGGTGACAAGAACAAAACTCCATCTCAGAAAAAAAAAAAAAAAAATAGACTGGCAGGGTGGCACATGCCTATAATCCCAGCTACTTGGGAAGCTGAGGTATGGGAATCGTTTGAACCTGGGAGGTAGGAGGAGGTTACAGTGACCCATGATTGTGCCAGTGCACTTCAGCCTGAATGAGAATGAGACCCTGACTCGGGGCGGGGGTGGGGGAAGCATTCCCAAGACCCCAAGCCTAGGAGGAAGCAAATCCCCTCTGTGCATCCCAACACAGAGCTCATCTCAGGAAGCTCTGCATCCAGGCGTCCATGAGGCAGCAGGCTGGCCAGGCAGAGGCACACCCTGGGTGGTCAGACCCATCCAGCACCTGCTCCCTGCCCTAGGCACGCCAGGTACAGCAGAGGCTACATGTGGGTCTGGGGAGAAGATGAAGCCCACCCCGAAGCAGAAGCATTTGTTACACATTTATGAAGGCAAGGAGGACACAGGAAACCATTCAGCAGAAACGCTGCTGTCACGGAGGGAGAGATGGCCACCTCCAGGAAATGTGGGAAATGAAGGGACGCTGCTGTCACCGAGGGAGAGATGGCCACCTCTGAGAAATGAAGGGACGCTGTTGTCACCGAGGGAGAGATGGCCACCTCTGGGAAATGAAGGTGCCCACTGCACTCCCAAAGAAGCAGCAGGCCTCCACTGCACCCTGCCGCACGGCCGCCCACCAGCACAGGCAGCCCGAGGGTGCACGTCACAGAGCCTCTGTGGCTCTCAGCCACCACACTTGGTCCAGGGCATGAAAGGAGCATCGCTGAGTGCAAAAACACCTGACACCCCATGCAGGCAAGTGAAATCACTTCTGGAGCAGAGCCAGGCAGACATCCAGGCCAACACCCCGTCAGCACTGGGGGTGGTACCTGTGGACCAGCTGAGGCTTTAAGTTCTTTTGGATGCTCCCCTGTTCCACCATCACCTCCAACAGCTAAGAGCGGGATGAGGGCAGGCGACGGGAGTAGGAACGATGGGTGGCAACAGCCAGGTGGTGGAAACAACAGTTCACACAGTCAACCACAGTTCCCTTGCTCGGAGCCCGTAACCACTGCCGTCCGCTGAGCTTCCAAGAGGTCTCAGACTTCATCTGGAGCTTCCCAAATTCACCTGGTTGTCTAGGGGGACTAGTGGTTCTGGACAGACCTTGAGAAACACTGCCCTAACCCCCTGCGTGGCCCTGTGCCCACTGCCCTATGTTCTGTGGAGCCTGTGACCAAATGCGGTCCCAACCTGCACCAGGCCATGCCAAGTTCCTGAACAGGTCAGCGGTGCTGAGTGCCAGTGTGGCCTGGATTTCTTCCTGATGGAGAAGCTAACCAGCATGCAGCTCCAGCCACTCAGGAAGGAGGCAGGTGAGAGGCTGTAAAAGAAGGTAGGGAATGGTGGAAAGAAAAGCAGCCCTCAGGCCCCGCCCAGAGCAGGAGAGGGCCCAGGGCTTCCTGGCACTCGCCCTCCCAGGCCGCCCCCGGCCCCCAGCTCCCCTGGCTCCCGGTGCTCCCTGGCCCTCTGGTCTGGCTCCTGGCACACCTGTTCTCTGCCCCTCTGCAGCCCAGGGGAGTCATAGAGACTCCGACTCCAGCACTTCCCACAGTTTCCACCTGGGCTTTTACCTGTCTCTTTAAGAACAAGCTCAAAAATCTTAACACTGAAGATTAATATCCTTAAAATAAAGAGAACTCATGCCAGTCTTAAGAAAACACAGGATCAATTCAAGACAAAACAGGCAAAGACCAAGCAGATGACTGCACAGCCCACTGTGCACAGAAGCGTGGGTCAAACCAGCCCTCCCAGAGGAAATGTGGACTAGGCAAGGTGCTGCTCTCGGCCTGTAAACGTGACAAACATCTTCTTCAAAAAGACACACGCAGGTGGCAGGCAATGCCGTGTGCGATGCAGGCACCGACCTGTGGAAACACCAGCACTGGCCCCACACTCCCTTCACAGGGACTCACACAGCCCGGGAACGTCCCCATCCCCACCGACAGGGGAGCACACGTGTTAGGCACCCACCAGTAGCTCTGGACAACTGGGTCTGGGTGGCAAGGGTCCCACTTCAGAGTGAGGCTGGTTTTAACATCAAGTACAGACTGTCTCCGGGTGGCAGGAGGATTTGCTTTTGATTTTCTTTATTTTTCTGTATTTTGTGTCTCTACAATGGACATGTAACACCAAGTCCCAGGTGAGCAGGACGTGTCCTTCTTTCTAAGGTACCCCCAACACAAAGCACACAGGACACCAGCAGGGTCCAATGGGTCCTGGGCAGATGAGTGGACGCTGAGCACAACCACCTGAGGCCAGGCCCTGGGGAGCCAGAGGCAGGTGCAGGTCAGCCCCACCCTCAGCAACACTCCCCAGCTATCAGCCAGTGCTGCCCGCTGTTATCAATGCACCAACCCAGAGGGAGCTGCAGTGACAGGGAGAGTCCCACTGTCCCTGCCTGTGGTTCCCTCCGCCCACCCTGTGGGACCAGAGACCCTATTCAGTACATCTCACCTCCCAGCCTTCCCTCCCTGTTGGGGACCACTGGGCCCATGCTCTGAAGTCTCGTTCACTGAGTCAGACAGTGGCGTAAGCCCTACGAGGTCTGTCTTGCTGAGCAGCCAAGGAACCCACGCAGGGCTGATGAGACCACTGCCGGTGCAGAGAGCCATCCGGTGAAAGGGCGTGCAGTGCCTATGCAGAGAAGCCTGACCAAACATGAGAAAGGGCAAACAACTTCCACCTTTCTTTTTTGCTAGGACCACCTGGCTACTTGGTGAGTCCCAGTGGCTCGGTGGGTCCTGGGGTGACGCTCACTGAGCAGGTGCCACAAAAGCTCAGCAAGGGAAACACGGGATGTCCAGTGTTGGCTCTGCCTCAGCAGCCCTCTGTGGCACCCAGAGATGGCACCCGCCCCCCCATAAAACCCCATGGCCCACAGTGGTGCCAGGCTGCATGCCCTGGGAAGAAAACTAAAAGGCAGGAAGAAGAAGGCAGCACAGTGCCCAGAAGCTAGGGGGAGAGAGAAGAGGTCTGGGTCTCTGGGGTGGCCAGCCAGGGCCTCCTGGAGGACGCAGGAAGACCAGGGCTGGCTGGAGCCCCCCTCCATCCAGAGGCAGGCTGACCACTCCCACCCACTCCCACCCCCAGATCCAGGTGGCTCTATGACTCCCTGACCAACAGAAAGTGGCTGAAAGGATGCTCGTCTTCCAGCTATTTCCACGATGGTGCTCCTGGGATAAAGGCCTTCCCAGCAGAGGCAAAGAGAGGACACTCAGGGAGCCCTAGAGACCAAAGTGTGGTCTGCGACCATGAGGCTAGCACTCTCCCTACGGTAACGCAAAGGTGCCACGTGCCAAAGCTTTGCGGAAGCCACCTGACCTGTAAAATGCCAACAGGACGAACACAGACACTAGCTCTCGAGATGGACAAAAAGTAAGCCGCTCTCTTTACTTCTTTTACTCTGGAAGATAACAGGTTTTATTTTAAAATTCAAAAATTTTTATTTTATTCATTTTTTTATGTTAATATATACTGGGTTTTTAATTCTTTGAAGTTGTTTTACATTCTGAAATTTAACTTCTAAAAAGATGAATAGCTCAACTCATGCAAACTCAATGAGAACATTTTTCTTTTCACATTTAGAGACAGAGCCTCACTCTCACGGAGACTGGGGGTGAGCGGTGCAGAGCTCACTGCGGCCTCAACTCCTGGGTTCAAGCGATCCTCCCACCTTAGCCTCCTGAACAACTGGGGGTACAGGCACGCACCACCACATCTGGCTAATTCTTTTTGCTTTTTTCTACAGATGAGGTCTCCTCATGTTGCTCAGGCTGGTCTTGAACTCCTAGCCTCAAGCGATCCTCCCACCTTGGCCTCCCAAAGCGCGAGGATTACAGGCATAAGCCACTATGCCCGGCCTCAAAAAGGACTTTTTAAGAGTATAAAGGGGTCCTGAGAGCAAGAAGTCCAAAACCCTGCTCTATAGTGAGGATATAAAACTCCACCCAGAGAGATCCATTGAGGAAAACTGTGGCACCACAACGGCCAGCAGCAAGACAGCCATGATAGCAAGGCCCCTGAGGGAAGCCAGCCCAGCCCCCACGGGTGGCAGTGCAGGAATAACCTGTGGGGTCAAAGCCCCACCCACCAGCCCACAGACACGGGAATGATGATGAATCCTCCTTCTGGGCCCAGAAATCCCAGGGCTGATTACTCAGAAACAGGTGAGCAGGACCCACCCACGGCCAAGCCAGAAGCTGCTGAGGCATGCCCAAGATCAGAGACGAATGCGTCTGGTGCAGCACCTGACCTGACCCTGGTGGCCAACCGTGTGGCCTACCAGCCAGTCCTGGGTGTGAAATGCACACGCGCACCCTAGCTGCACTGCCCTACCAGGAGCAGACGCAGTGGGGCATTAGTTGTGTTAGTTCTGCTGAGAGCACCAGCCAGAGCAGAGCTGCTCAGGAGGGCACACGGCGCTGCAGGTCGAGCGGGTCATACACAGAAACAAAGCAGCCCACTGGGAAGCCCACCACTGGCAGGGGGTGCAGCGCCAACAAACAAAATTATCCCCTCATGGTAATACGCCCCACTGAACCCTGCAGGGGGTTTGTTATTTTATATTGTATCTTTTTCCACATTAAAAACTTGGCTACCAGTGACATGGATTATTTCTTTTAACCCACAGTATTCGTAAGATGGTTTGAATCAAGTTGTGAGAGAAATCTGACCTGTCACCAAAGCCTCCTAAGCGCACGCAGCCTGAGGTCCCCTTGCTGTTCCTCCTGTCCTCAGACCGCCCCCATGCCCACACTTGAGCTTGAGGGCTTTGCTGGCACAGCCCTTCAGCTCGGAGGTCATCCAGGTGATACACAGCCAGGCTCACTGCTTCCTGCCCATGGAGGCTTCCCTCCCTGCCCCTTCATCTATTCACTGATACAGGAGCGGGGTCAAATATGCTCCTGCTGGCTAAATTTGAGACAGCCCATTCATCAAAATATTATTAAAGATGACAATCGGCTGAAAAACATTAAATGAATAAAAACCCACATGTCCCAAATGGAAAATGTATGGTCTTGAGTGTCAAAAAATTAAAAAAAGGAAAAAAGAGAAAAAAAAAAAAAACCACATGTCCATGGCGCCATGAGTGGGGAGGCAAGGCAGCCCTTCTGAGACAAGGCGCCAGGAGCCAGGCTCACTCCACAGGCCCGCATGGCGACTCCCTCCCTCCGCTCTGCTGTCTCAGCTCACAGCGTCTTCTCAAAGCGGCCTTCTAGAGCCCCGATTCAAACAGCTCTCCCGCACACCCCTCCAGGGCCCACATCGCACACCTCCTGATTCCTGTCCCCTTCAGCAGCAGGGAAGCTGCCCAGGGGTGGCTCCTGTTGCCTCTGTTTCACACATGTCCTGAGCACTCAAAGCAGGCTGTACGTGTGCAGGGCTCCAGCAGGAACCTGACTCAACCCAGATTCTCAGGCCCACGCCCTTGTGTTTCATGACACCGCTGCTACGACAAATGGTCCTGTCACACGTGGCACAAAGAACAGGGCACGCAGCAGAAGGGCAGGGGCACTGGGAAGAGAAACCCAGAGCGGCCTTCCCTATAGAGGGTGGCCGCAGGCTGGGGGGAGAGGCCAGGGCTGTGCATGACAAACTCAACGCAGACAAGCCACGCTCGCACCAGCAGCTTTCAACCCACGCCCGAGCTAATTTTATGCTCCTGGGCTCACGCCCAGGCCTGGCCCCAAGCTCGGGCATCCGGCTCCTCAGGGCCACCTGGCACCATCAGGCCTTTCCCCAGACTGAGGACAAGTCCTGGCAAAGCTGGAGCTAGGAGCTTCCGCAGACACAGATGCTGCAGGCCAAACCCTGAGACAACAGCCCCACCTGGGCTCCTGAGACTATGGTGCTGGGGGGATAGGGTCTGCCAACCCATCACCTGCACAGCCACCATGTCTGGAGGGAAAGAGACACTGCTGACAGGGTACTCGGAAGAAAAGTCTCCCAACCCTGCAAAGGTCCCGGGCAAAAGTGAAACAGCATGGCCGCCTTTGTGCTTTCCAATCCTCCAGCTCGCCTGCTTTCTGCAGGGAGAAGCTGCATACCTTTGTGGGAACTCCCTGCCTCCCCGCCACAGTGAAATGCTCGATGACACAGACCAAAGTCGCCACCACACAGAAAAAAACAGGAGCTGTGGCACTTGACCATATCACATTAGCCCTGGGACATCCACAAACAACAGCAGGGATGAATGAACAGATATTCCAACGCGGAGCCGTGCCCGCTGGCAAAGGGGACCTTCAAAGAGAAGGCAGACAGGGAGAGCAATGCGAATGTGGCCGCAGTCCACGGGCCAAGCAGCGCCACAGATCACATGTGGCCTAGAAGCCCTGCCCACCATCTCCTCCTTTTCTCTTCAAGCTTCCACATTTTATGCTTGTTCCAATTGTTTCTACTTCCGCTGAACACCAATGGGTGTGCCCCCACCAGGAGAAATCCTGTGCAGAAAAAAAAACAAACACAGCGAAGGCAAAGAATGGGAGGCCCTTCTGGCCAAGACAGACAGGAACAGCACACACCCCTTCCCTTCCGGACAGGTCTGGCGCTGGCAGGAGGCTGGACAAGCAGAAACCAGCATGGAGAAACAAAGGCCACTGCCCTGAAGCTCCCAACCAGCACTCAGTGGCCCTAACGAAAAGTCGCAGTGGGCCCTGTGTTTCTAACCCACGCCATTGTGTGGCCGAAGAGGAGATGCTAGAATGACGGGTGCATGGCACGGAGTCCTCCCTCACCGTGGCCTCAACACCCCTCCTCCCCTACTGGATGACCACAGCAGAGACCACAGCTTCCTCCAGAGAGGGAGTCTGGTGGCGCACCAAGCCCCTGCTAGCTCTGACAGCAGCACTTGGCAGGCAGACCCCTAGTGTGAGCCGGCTTTCTCAGGGCTGGGAAGAGGCCTTCATGAGCCAGGACACAGGGTGGCACTTGGTGGTGGCAACACTAAAGCACAGGCTGAAGGCAGGAGCTGTGCTGTCTCAGAGATACCCGCAATGAGAAATGCAGCCCTGGTGTCTCCCAGCCCCGACCAGCAGGGCTCCCCTGGTGGGCTCACCCCCAGCCAGTCTCCAGCCAGCTTCAAGGACACCTGTGCAAGGGTTCCTAGCAGGTGGTCCAAGCAGAAGTGGGAGGGTGTCATTAGGGGCATATCGGGGGCTCATTCTAAAAAGCGGGAATGGCTGTGTCTCCATCTCCCAACCTTCACCGCAGCAGAGCCTGGCACACAGCAGCTCATGAGTTCAGGCAGGAAGCTGGGACCCAGCTAAGAAGAGGCCCAGCTCACCGTCCTAAAAGTCATGGTCACAAACCACGGATGCGACCCAATTGCCCATCGGTGGTGGAAGGAGTGTGGTGGGTGCACATCTCCACAGGACGGAATCACGTGTAGTGGTGAAGAGGATAGCACTGCAGACATGTACCAACACGGACGGACGTTAACAGCACTGCGCTCCATGGGCCAGGCACACGGCCCCTCGACTGGGATTCCATTTCCATGAGTCAGTTCGGCCACACAGATGGCGGGAACTGGTGGCTGCCTCGGGGCTGGAGGTGAGGATGGGGAGCCATGCCACTGGACAGGAGGCTTCTCTGGGGCACAACAGCAAAGTTCTCAAATTAAACTGTGGTGATGGTTACTAAGCCCTGTAATTTTACTAAAAATTATTTAATTGCAAACCAAAGTTGGTTCTATGGTATGTAAATTATACCTCAATGAGGCTGTTAAAAAAAAGTCTAGAGATTCAAGCAAGTTCAGCCTGGGTGTCCTCATAATCAGATTCAATTGTTAACCACCAGTAACACCCTCCCATTCGGCAAAGAAAGAAGAAAAACAAGGTCATCAACACGCCATTCACATTCCTGCAGAGACACACGCTCATGGGATTTAATCTCAGCCAGAGAGGAGGATACCTGAAGGCAGCTGAGAGCCGAGCCGGTAAGCACAAGCCTATGGCCAGGGGAAGGCCCTCCCCACCTCACCTGCAGCTGGTATTCAGTCGCCAGCACTGGGGTGCCAGGGCCCGAACCCGCTGACCGCAGCTCACCTGCTGCCTGGACAGTAACCGAGGCACTGGTGTCAAGGCACCGGACAGCCTCAGAAGGAGCAAGGAGAGCCCCAATGTGCACCCCTCGCTGCCCCCACCCTGGCTGTGCCCAGCTGGAGAAGCTGCCTGGACGAGAGGGGCCTTTCCCCTCAAACTCCACCGTGCTGGGACCTATGTAGGGCCAGTGGGATGGCAGCGACGTTCCCATCAGCCAGGAGGGAGGAAGTGTGTTTCCTCTCCTGCATTCCCAGATGCTCAGTGGCTTCTGGGCTGTGAGTTCTGCTGGGTAACATTGAAACCGCACTCACACCTTCTGTTCACAAATGCCTGTTGTCAGTTAAAGACAAGTTTCTCCTAAACTGCAAACACTGTGTGGTCAAGTTCTTCCCTCCCCTAGCCTCCATGGAAACCACCGCAGCTCAAACTTCTCCTCCCAGCTGCCTACAGCTCAGTGGCAAGGGATGACACCCTGTCACTGGCTGTCCAGAACGGAACAGAGCTTGACTATACAAGAAGTGGAAATCTTTTTCAAGTCACGAATTACTCTTTATAAAAGAAAGAAAGGATGAGAAAGAAAAAAGTTTTATCTTTACAGCTGCTTCACCAGCAAACTCAAAGCAATGCCAAGCAAAGGAAACCTATGAGAAACACGGTGGAGAGCCCATCTGCAAACCTTCTCCAGAAAGGCCCATCAGCACTCGTCCTCATCACCAGTGCTGTCGTGTGGGCTTTTGTTCTGGTTTCCCGAGCAGGCTTCCCTGCAGGGTCCCCATCCTCAGGAGCAGCTGGGAGCACTGATGATAAGGTTGCTACAAGGCTCAGCAGGCCAGGCTCTTAGCTCTTCTCCCAGTGACAACGCAGACATGGCTTTTCACCTGCACATCTATAGGCCACTCTTCCGGACCTAACGGTGATCAGAAGAGAACACAGCAGGCACAGGTACTGTTTGCTGCTACTGTAGAGTCCATACTTTGTCATCTGAGATGAACTAATTCAAAGAAATCCTTTCTTTGAAAAAAAAGACTCTTAAAACATAAGAAAACTGTATTCCAAACTACTTGGTTAACAGTGAATGCTTTGAATTAAAAATAGCAAGAAAAAATAACACACTTCCCCAATTCCAGACTGACATCTAGTTAAAGGATTAATGGCCAATGAAAGCCCTAGTAATGAGCACACAAAAGCCGCTCAGACAGAAGCAAGCTTCTTCACTCCCGGCTGACCCCTCTCCAGCAGCAGAGCCCGATTAAGCAAGCAGTGGACCAGAATAAAAGAAACCTGTGGGTCTCTGCGGCTCACTCTTCAGCTTTTACAACTTATTTTTCTGTAGTAGGTGCTCAATAAACATGTGAAATGAGCAGAGGTAAGGAAAGACAGTGTAACCTCTGGGCCCTCTCTGCTCTGCTTCTTGGATACCAGCTTAAAAACAGGCTCCGGAGGAAAAGCAGTACTTGACCACCGAAATGTATCACTTAAAACAGGAAACACATATTTAAGGAACTGTTAAAGAATTCAACAATGTCCAATATGCAATCCACTGGATTTAAAACCATGTTTGCAAAGATAACTGCACCCCATCCTAATCCCACTTTAAAATCATTACTGCCCTCTTGGAACTGCACACTTTTACAGCCAGGCAGCGGCAAACACCCCTTCCCTGGCCAGGGCCCTCTCAAGCAGCAGCGCCTGGCTCTTAGCTCTTCTCCCAGTGACAAGGAAGACATGGCTTTTCACCTGCATATGTATGGACCAGTCTTTCGGTCCTACCGGTGGTCAGAAGAGAACACAGCAGGCACAGGCACTCAGCCTCTCAACGCAGTGCCCCCCAGTGAATGCAGCAAACAAGCAAGCGCCTATGCTTGGGAACCAAGCAAACACAGCTGTGCGCTCTCAACTCTCAGTGCCCGCGGGTCTCGGAGGCCTTGGAGAAAAACTGCACACTAACAGCAGTCAACACTTACCACATGCCAAGCACTGTGCTGAGCCTTCACCTTGGCCACTCCCTCCACAGTCACACACTGCAAGCCGTAGCTTCCACCGGTGATTTTTTAAAAGCAGGTGATTTAAAGAAAGAGGTGAAGGGACCACCCACACAGCTAAAAAGCCGCAGGGCTGGAACAGCAGGGCCGCTGCCGCCTCTTCAAGAAGCCATGAGCCCTCCCACCCTACGGCTGGTCCCCGGAGCCACCTGCACAGCGCCCTGACCCCTGCACTCTGGCCCCAAGACGATCCCTGCTGCACTGGGCACCTCTGGGCTCTCCCGATTCATCCCAACCCCCGGTCTCACCGTCACCAGAGTCCGCGCGATGCAATGCCAGGAACGGCTCTAATCCCTCTCCTTGGCTATCCTGACAGCACCCCGACCCCCGACCCCCGACCCCGCGCCGCCCGTTGACTCCCAAGGGCCTGAGAGACACTGAAGTGAAATGCCCATCCAGCCTTTCGGTCACTTTCCGAACTGCGGTGTCTACACTGGCCCTTCCACCAGCCGAAGGCAGAGCGCCGGCTCCCGCTCCAGCCCGGGCCCCTGCGGGGGGAAAGCGGGCTCCGGGACGGGCAGAGACGCGCAAGCGCCGCGCTGCGGGGTGGAAGGGCCCGTCCTCATCGCTCTTCCAAAGGAAGGAAGTTTTTTTAAAAAATCGCTTTAGCCGGAATAACCGGCGGGCCACGCGGCGAGGCTTCCCGCAGGCTGAACACAGGCGCGGAGGCGAGCGGAGGCGCGGCCGCGGCTCGGCGGTCCGAGCGGGCAGTGTCCCCGGCTTCCTTCCCACTCCACCCTCCCGCCCCGCCGCCCGCGGACCGCCGCGAGACCTGTGCCCCCCGGGGCCCTCCGCCGGGCCGCAGCCCGCAGCGGCCAGCCCTGCTCCCCTCCTCGGCCGCGGCCCCGCGGGTACCCCGGGAAAGCCGGGGTCTTTCGCTTCCCTCTCAGGAACTTGTCTCCGCCGGCATTCAAGTTAGTCACTCCAGAAGCCAGCCCCGCGCAGGGAGCGGAGCGGGCAGCACAGCCTGCGGGGCCCCGGCCACCGACAGCCGGCGGGGCTGCCGGGCCTGGCCTCGGACGGGACCAGAACCGGGCAGCCCCCGAGACGCCCGCCCCGGCCCGCCCAGGACAGGCGCGTCCGCTCCGCCCGGGCCCGATGCCCTTGAGCGGCGGTGCCCGCACCGAGCCCCGCAACGCACCCGCCCCCCGGCCGTCCCGCCCGGCGCCCGCCCGAGCCCGGCCCGGCCGCAGACTCACCCCATGAGCCAGTCCATGGCTGCGCGGGGCCGCCGCGCCCGCCGCCCGACGCGCTCGGCCCCAGCCCCGGCGGCCGGAAGTAAACACTCGCCCGCCCGCCCGCTCGCTCCCACACGCACCGCCCGCCTCCGCCGGAAGTGACGTGTCCGCGCGCCGCCTGCTGGGACGCGTAGTTCCCGCTTTGCACCCTGCGCTTCCGGCCCCGCGGGCGCTTCCTGGGTCCACGGGCTGTCCCCGCGCACCTGGGTTTCCCCGCGCCCTGCCTGTGCTCTCCCGCCTTGGCTCTCTCCGCGCCGTCGCCCCCGCCCGGGACGGTTCCCTCCCGCCTTTGGCGCTCTCCCCTTGCCCCGGTACTGTCCCTCACGCCCTGGCTGTCCCCTCCCTCCCGGGCCGTCCCCCTGCGCCCCGGGCTGTCCTCTCCCACCTTAGGCCCTCTCCTCGCTCCCTGCGCTGTCCCCGCTCCTTGGGCTGCGTATCACCCCGCTCTTGGCTGTCCCTCCCCCACCTGCATTCCTCTTGAGCCCCTGGGTGTCCCCATGGCCCTCGGGCATCTGCCCTCCTGGCCGCTCTGTCCCGGGCCCGGCCCACAGCAGTTACTCAGTGCCTGTCAAAGGGCCGGATTCCCCAGGCCTCCCCCCGGGAAGACGCTCCGAGGGGCACAGAACCTGGACAGGGAGAGCGCAGGACGGGAGGGCAGTGGGGAGGGGCTGCTTCCCCCGGCTGAATACAGGCTGCAGGTGCCGCTGACCCTGGAGCGGTGGGGCCAGCTGGCCTGACACGGTCACTTGTCTGAAGCCCAGTGGCTGTGTCACTGCTCCATGCTTGTCAGACAAGTGACCGAATCAGGCCGGCTGACCTTGCCCCTCCAGGGTCAACCCTGCCTGCTGCCCTGTATTCAGCCGGGGGAAGCAGCCCCTCTCTGCTCTCCCCAGGTCCCCTCCTGCCGCCTGGCCTCTCTCCAGGCTCGAGAATGCTTAGGCATCAGGCGGGGCTCTCCGTTGCCATCAAGAGAATGATTTGGCCTGTAATCTCAGCACTTTGGGAGGCACAGGCAGACAGATCACGAGATCAGACCTTCGCGACCAGCCTGGCCAACACGGTGAAACCCCGTCTCTACTAAAAATACAAAAAAATTAGCTGGGCGTAGTGGCAAGCCTGTAATGCCAGCTACTTAGGAGGCTGAGGCGGGAGAACAGCTTGAACCCGGGAGGCAGAGGTTGTAGTGAGCCAAGATCGAATGAATCACTGCACTCCAGCCTGGGTGACAGAGCCAGACTTGGTCTTAAAAAAAAAAAAGGTTTAAGGTGAAGAGGAATTATAACAGATCCTGGGTAGCTCACAGCATTGCCCAGAAAGCTTGAGAACTTCCAAGACTGTGCATCTAGGAACACCTCCAGTCACAGTGGCCTCCGTTCTTAGTCCCTTCTCTTCGGCTTTGCCCCACAGCTGAGACCGCAAGTGAAATGTTTCAATCCCAGACCCTCCTGCAGCTGCAGGAGGCCGCGTGACACAGTTATGGTCAATGGAGTCAGAGCAGAAGTCGGCCAGGGAGGCTTCGCGTCCACATGAGAGGATGACACCGCGGCGGAGAGGCGCTTTGACTTCCGCTTCTGCAGGGCAGGACACTTGGAGGCCGGGAATCGGGCGTTGGGCCTGCTTGGTAGGAGGCATTGACAGAAAGCAAAGACCGAGAAGGCAAGAAGAGCTTGGGGCGTGGATGACCGCAAAGCCTCTGCACCAGCCACGGGCTGCCTTCTCCAGAGTTCTCGATGTGAGAAGGATGCAGCCCGCACTGGAATTTCTGCTGCTCACAGCTGATCCTCTTTCTGCTTGATGCGTGAGCACAGAACTGGGGCTGTAAAGGTGTCACTGCTGCAACCGCAGGGCGCCAGCGGCCGACATACCTGAGTGCTGGTGTTGGAGATGCCCCCTCCGCCGGCCAGGGCCCGCGCATGCCGCTTCCCGCTCCAAGTTGGACAGGGGCTGCTGACCGGGAAGCTGAGGGTGTCTGCCTGCACCGCGGCTGGTAGCTTCTCCAATGCCAGCCACACCAGGCCTGCTAAGGAGGGGTTTCCCCGGGAAGTTGAGATGCTTACATGGTGAAGAACGAAATGGCCCACTATTTTGCTGCTTTGCACAAACACCATTCTGCCCACACCTCCCCTTACCGCCCTCATAACACAACTGAGCCTTATAGAGGCGAACCCCCACTCCCTCCAGGACCAGCCCACAGCTTCTCAGCAACGGCCAGGAGGCTGGGAGGCGTCCACTCCTGCTGCGTGGCTTTCCTGCTCGTAAAGCTCGTGGGTGAACATCACAAACTTGACCAGCAAAAGCTACTAGAGATAACATAGTGAGGAAGGACAAAGGAAAGAGGAGGAAAACGCACTTAACACACGGCATCTCAGGAGGGAAGAAAAGACAGACCCACACCGGGGTCTGACTGCTGAGGCAGAGGTTGAGGCAGAGGTTGCAGCGAGCCAAGACCATGCCACCACGCTAGCCTGGGCAACAAGACTGAGCCTCTGTCTCAAAAAAAAGGAAAGAGTGACAAGTGTCAGAACTGCTTGTACTGCACCCCCTGCTAAACCTTGTTCTCAATCTGGGGCACATTTAAAACTTTTGTGCACTCTTGGGTCTCTTGTTAATTAGTTAAGAACAGCGGCCTGGCACGGTGGCTCACCCCTGTAATCCCAGCACTTTGGGAGGCTGAGGCAGGAGAATCAGTTGAACCCGGGAGGCGGAGGTTGCAGCGAGCTGACATCGCGCCATTGTACTCCCGCCTGGGCTACAGGAGTGAAACGCCGTCTCAAAAACAGCACATTCAGTAAGCACCAGTCAGAGAGGACAGGCGACCTTGCTCGTGTGGCCAAGGTTGAGGACTCCCTTCTCCCCACTCCATGCTCACTTTAATGAACCGTTCTGTCTCTTTACCTTGCAGAGTGACCCAACCCATCATTCCTGAGGACTAGCAGCCCGTAGTGACCCTGCCTGCTCCTGCGTGCTGGCCTCTTCCAGCAACTGCTCCCCTGAACATGGTGGTCCTAGGGGGTGCTTCAGGCAACCCCAAGGTTGCACCCACATTCCTTCCTGCCCCGTGGAGCACTCGCCATCCCGGTGACTACCTGCCTGCCTTGGACAGGTTTTTTGTTTGTTTGTTTTTGAGATGGAGTCTTGTTCTGTCACCAAGTGGTGCAATCTCGGCTCACTGCAACCTCCGTCTCCCAGGTTCAAGTGAATTCCCCTGCCTCAGCCTCCTGAGTAGCTGGGACTACAGGCACGTGCTACCATGCCTGGCTAATTTTTCATATTTTAATACAGGCAGGGTTTCACCATGTTGGCCAGGATGGTCTCAATCTCCTGACCTTGTGATCTGCCCATCTTGGCCTCCCAAAGTGCTGGGATTACAGGCACGAGCCACCGTGCCCAGCCGCTGACTTGGACAGGTTGTTTAATGTCCCTGTGCCTCAGCTTCCTTTTTAGTGGAATGCAAATGATACCAGCAAACTTGCAGGAGGTGAGGAGCCATCGGGAAGTGGGTAGGCATGATGGATGCGTGGCCCCCGGCTTGGGCAGCTTCCTTGCTTCAGCCCAGCCCTCCTCCCGAGGATGGTGTGCTGCCCAGCTCACCCCACGAGTGGCTTCAAGTGCCCCGCCCAGATCACGTGTTGTGTGCTATCTCGTTGTCTTACGTATCATCTGATCTGGAGCCCAGTGGCAAGCTGGAACGTGCATCTGAAAGACCCATGTTTATTTCTTAAGAGGATAGGGCTCTGCTCCGAAGGCCTGGGGCCTCCTAGCTCACCCTCCTGGTAGAGCTTGCTACCATCTCCTCACAGCAGCACATGAGGCACCACTGGATCTGTTGAGTCAGAAGTGACAAGTGGCCGGGCACGGTGGCCCATGCCTGTCATCCCAGCACTTTAGGAGGCCAAGGCAGGTGGATCCCTTGAGGTCAGGAGTTTGAGACCGGCCTGGCCAACATGGTGAAACCCCATCCCTACTAGAAATACAAACATTGGCTGGGCGTGGTGGCAGGCGCCTGTACTCCCGGCTACTCAGGAGGCTGAGGCAGGAGAATCATTTGAACCCAGGAGGCAGAGGCTCCAGTGAGCTGAGATCGTGTCACTGCACTCCAGCCTGGGTGACGGAGCGAGGCTCCATCTCAAAAAAGAAAAGGAAAAGGAAGGGGTAAGTATCAGAACTGCTTGTACAGCAGCCCCAGTTAAACCTTGTTCTCAATAACCTGGGGCACATTTAAAGCTTTTGTGCACTCTTGGGTCTCTTGCTAATTGGTTAAGAACAGCACATTCAGTAAGCAGTGGTCAGAGAGGACAGGTTACCTGCCTGTCGTCAACATCCATTTTCTTCTTCTTCTCTTGGCTTCTCCCCCTCTTCCTCCTCCTTCCTCTTCCTCTTGTTACTTAGTCATTGAACAGCTGGGCAATGTGACCACAGGAAGAACTCTTTTACCCAGATTCCCAGGTAGGCAGGATGGCCGACGAGCTGTAAGACAAGCTTGTTCTGTGGCTTCCAGTAAATCCTTTTTGTCCTTCTTGTCTACCCCAACCCTGGCCCAGTCTCCTGCTTCCTGACCAGAATAGAAAAAAATGATGGCTGGAGCCCTTGCAGCCACATTGGAGCTTGAGGAAGTGATGGCGGCAGAGCGGAAAGAGAGAAAGAACCTAGGTTCCTGCTGAAACTCAGAAACCTCCACGACAGCCCTGATTTTCTTACCGAGGTGCTTAGGTTATGTGAAAAAATACTGATTAAATCATTGTTCTTCTGAATCTCTGCTACTTGAAGGAACATACAGTTGTCTAATTGACACAGGCATCAGTGTGTCATGGTGCTGGAGGTGCAACAGCCCATCCTTTCCTTTGAAAAGAATGTTTACATATTCTCAAACCATAGATCCCCAAAATGTAGCCAAATCCCTGAATGTTCATAGGATGTATCTCTTGGCAAGCACATGTATTATTTAGCGTCTAGAGTATCTAGGTCCTCAGCTCTAGGGAACATGGCAGCATTCTTATAATGTGATATGCTGAGTCAGGCCGAGACAATCAAAATCTGTGCCGACTGGGCCGGGTGCGGTGGCTCACACCTGTCATCCCAGCATTTTGGGAGGCAGAGGCAGGTGGGTCCCTTGAGGTCAGGAGTTGGAGACCAGCCTGGCCAACATGGTGAAACCTCATCTCTACTAACAATACCAAAAAAAAAATTAGCCGGGCATGGTGGCATGCACCCAGCTACTGGGGAGGTTGAGGCAGGAGAATCGCTTGAACCTGGGAGGCAGAGGTTACAGTGAGCCAAGTTTTCAGCATTGGACTCCAGCCTGGGTAATGAGCAAAACTCTGTCTCAAAAAAAAAAAGTGTCTGTGGACAAAATTGTGGCAGAGCGAATTTGAGTTTGTAGGAACCTGAGGCCTGAGGGGGAAGGTGTGCTGTGGATCTCTGGAAATAAACACTCAGAGCGAATTGGAGTCTGTGGGACCCTGAGGCCTGAGGGGGTGAGGGGTATACTGCCAATCTCACGAAATAAACAGCCCCCGCTTCTGGTGTTCTGTTTATTGGGATTGAGATGGGCGTGGCTACCTGATAATTAACTGAATCATAACTGTTGATCGGCTCCAACAAGGACGCCACGTCTGGAAGAACAGCTGCAGCTGGAATCACTGCGTCTTCCGACCCACTGTCAGTCACCAACACCCTTCCGTCTTCCGCACAGACAAGGTGTGGGAGTGCGACTGGAATCCTAGAGGGGCCCCTTCTCTGCATCTTTGGGGACTGGGAGGGTAGGACCCGTTTCCGGGCATCTCTGGCGAGGAGGGTTTGCTTTTGGTTCACGGTTTCGGCAGGAAAGGAGACCTGTAGGCTTCTCCACGCAGCCCTTTCCTCCTTCCATCCAGTCATTCATCTGACGAATAAGTAGTGAGTGGCAACTACGTACGAGGCGCCGGGAGAAGACAGCAGACACGACAGACTAAAGCCTCCCCCTGAGGAGCTGCAGACGGTCAGCAAAAAAAAGTAATAAAGCAGGCAGCACATTCCAAAGTGACCAGGACCCTGGGGGAAAGAGATCCGGGGAGAGGGTCACGGCACACTCTGTGTCACGGGCTGACGGGTCTCCAGAAAGATGAGATGAAGTTCTAACCCCCAGTACCAGTAAGGTCTGAAGCAGGAGACGTGATTTTTTGTTGCTTGTTTGAGACAGGGTTTCACTCTTGTTGCCCAGGCTGGAGTGCAATGGCGGCTCACTATAACCTCTGCCTCTCATGTGCAAGCGATTCTCCTGCCTCAGCCTCTCCTGAGTAGCTGGGACTGCAGGTACCCATCATCACGCCCGGCTAATTTTTTGTAATTTTTGTAGAGATGAGGTTTCACCATGTTGGCCAGGCTGGTCTCGAACTCCTGACCTCAGGTAATCTGCCCGCCTTGGCCACTGCACCCAGCCTACAGACATCATTTGTTAAGATGAGGTCCTAGTGGAGCAGGAGTACTCCAATCCTAGATGACTAGTGACCTTATAAAAAGGGGGAACTGGCCTAGCGCAGTGGCTCACGCCTGTAATCCCAGCACTTTGGGAGGCAGAGGCAGGCAGATCACAAGGTCAGGAGATCGAGACCATCCTGGCCAACACGGTGAAACCTCATCTCTACTAAAAATACAAAAAATTAACTGGATGTGGTGGCGTGCACCTGTTCCAGCTACTTGGGAGGCTGAGGCAGGAGAATTGCTTGAATCTGGGAGGTGGAGGTTGCAGTGAGCCTTGATCACACCACTGCACTCCAGCCTGGGTGACAGAGCAAGACTCCATCTCGAGAAATGGCCGGGCGTGGTAGCTCACGCTGAGATGGGCAGATCACCTGAGGTCAGGAGTTTGAAATCAGCCTGACCAGTTTGGTGAAATCCGTCTCCACTAAAAATGCAAATATTCTGGGCGTGGTGGGGTGTGCCTGTAACCCTTGTCGCACCTTGTGACAGCACCTGCCCTTTCTAATCAGGTGCCTCCCCTCTGCCTGGCTCTAGGGCAGCCCTGGGGGCTGCTGCGCCCCCTGGGAGTTCCTCGCCAGAAAAGTGAGTGGCTCGATTTTCCCAATTACGCTTCCATCTAGACTGGGGGCCCTTTGCAGGCAGGACCTGTGCGGAGATCCTCAGGACAGGACAGCTGTCCTCCGTTGCAGGGTAGCAAGCCGAGGCTTCCCGGATAAGGATGACCTTGTGGTGTGTTTCAGGGGAAAGAGCCCCTCACCCGCTGACTCCAGATACAGGCCAAGCCCGGCACGGTCAGTCATGGACTCTGCTGTGACCCTGTCTGTCCTTCTCTTGGGCCCACTCATTGCCTTCTGGGGCCAGCAGGGGACACAGCCAGTGCTCAGCGTCCCCTCTGTCTCAGGCTGTGCTGCCCAGGGGCCTTGGCACGGGGTGGGCCTCGTGACACACACATTCTCCTATGCCGCAGAGGCTGGAGAACAATGGCTCCCTCTCACCTCTGAGCTGGTTCTTGCACTTGGGACAGTCCCAAGTGAGGCTGAGGGTAGTCACGGCTTGCGGTGAGCTGAGATCACGCCATTGCACTCCAGCCTGGGCAACAGAGTAAGACTCAGCCTACAAAAACAAAAAAAATAAAAAATATATAAAAAACATATTTGTGATTGTATACACACACACGTGTGTGTGTATATGTGTGTGTATATATATGTGCGTATGTATGTGTGTGTGTATATATGTATGTGTGTGTATATGTATATATATATATATATATTTTTTTTTTTTTTTTTTTTGAGACAGGGTCTGGCCCTGCCACCTAGGCTGCAGTGCAACAGCACCACCAAAACTCACTGCAGCCTCAACCTCCTGGTGCAAACAATCCTCCTGCATTGGCCTCTCATAGCCCTGGGACTATGAGTGTGAGCCACTGTGCCCCACCTCTGAGCATATATTTTTGAGGCACACAATTCAACTTGTAACAGGTGTAGTTATCAGCCACGTGATTGAAAGCACATAGGGTGTGCTTCACCTGAGGCTGAGATATGGCTCCCTGAGTCCCGAGGTTCAGCGTAGACCCTCCCTGAGTTGCTAAGCTCACGTGACTTGGTGCTGACTAAGCGCCTCCCAGATGGGAGCTCCGGCCTCTCTCAGGAGGGGTCATTCCTAAGGCAGAGCTTGCTGTGTTTGTAACCCGTCCCCAGCTTGGTGGATTCCACCCACGTGAATCTTCAGAGGCCATTTTCAAAAGTGTTGCCAACCTCTGCCTCCTTTGGACTTAACTTCTCCTTCCTTGGCCTTCCTACAGCAGAGGGGAGAAGGGGCCTTTGGCTACTGGGATGGGCCTCAAAGGTTACGGGTGGGTTTTCTTGAACACAGAAGGGGACGGTTTCTGTTGCGTGGTCGGCACTGCTGGCCATCAGCTCTGGAGCCCCACGAGGCAGGAACTGATTTCAGGAAGCAAAGTGCCTCCTGCCGTAGGACCTCACACACCGATGTCTGTTGGGCACTGGAGGGCAGGAGATGAGCGGATGAGCACCAAGGGTGGGGCCCGTGCGTCCCATCTCAGAAGGCAGCCCAGGGCTGGATGGTCTCCTGCTGGCTATCCTTGCCAGGACCAAGGTTAAGTGTCCCTGGGCCTGCTCGTTCTTCAGAAGAAGGTGAACACGTGGCCGAGTGTGCAGCATTGCCAATGCGCTCCTGCTCCTGGCTGCCTCTGAGTCCCTAGCACGGACTGCGGGAAACAGGCTCCAGGCCATTCCAGCACACAGGACAGCTCCCCGGGCCTGGCACAGGCTGGCGCTTGGGTGAAGTTGGATTTTGAATGGAGCTGTTAACGAGTCTCAAGGAGGGTGCAAAATTCACAGAGGTGCCCACTCCAGAGCCGCGGTGGTGCCCAAAGCGTCTCTCCCTCACCCTAGCGTCTGCGCTGGTCTTGGGACCCCCATTCCAGACCAGAGTTCAGACCGGGGAGCTGCACCCTAAGGGGGGTGGGGCCTGATGGGCCTGCAGAGGGCACCTTCTTGCAGCCCAAGTCCCCAAGGGGCCTTCCTGCCCCCCTCTCCTGGGGGTCCCTCCCATTGTGGAGAAGAGGATGGAGCAGGAGAGTGATGGGAAGGAGCTCCTGTTTTCCATTCCCGGGGGGCTGGGGGTGACCTGGGGAAGGAGGTGCCGGTCCCGGCAGAGCCTTTCCAGTAGCTGCTTCCTGGCACAGTGGCCAGAGGTAGCAGGCTTGGGGAGGAGGAGGGGACCCAGGGGAGACCCTGCATCTGGCAACTCAGGAAGGTGTTGGCAAGAGAGAGGGAGTTCCCCGGGTGAACCCAGTACTCAAGGTCCCAATCCCCAGTAGGAACTGCTGACTGCCGGCCACCATTGCTACTCACGTTCATCTCCCCTGGGAATCATTCTTGCAAGGTGCTGGTCATCTGCAAATGCAGATAAGGCCTGAGGCTGGGGCACAGGCCACCTGCCAACAGGCAAGTGCAGGTGGGGCAGAGTCCCCGTCCAGACCTGGGCAGAGAGCACTCAGAGCTGGCAGTGTCCAGGCTGCCGTGGGTTGCTCCTGGAGGCCCTGAGCCCGAGTCACCTGCAGGCCATCCCTCAAAGCAAAGAGGTCACCGACCTGGGGAGTTGAGAGTTTGCCCTTTTTGTCCCCAATGACCACCCTTCCTGCCACACACCCAGCGGGGATCCACCACCCCTCCTGTCTGGTGGTGCTAGCCCCTAACAAACCGCCCTGGCAGGCGTGGACCTGCAGGTTTGCTCTCTTCGCCCTGGGAACAGAGTCTGAGATCCTTGGGAGCTGACGGAACCCTGCTTCTTCCCCAGCTCTAGCGACTTCTCCATCCTGAGCACACGCAGAGTGCCGGACCCAGGGTGGGTGCGTGGTTCACTGGGGCTCCCCTGGCTGCCGTCGCGGGCTCTTCCTGTCGGGAAGGAGAAGCTCCTCTCCAAGAACACCTGCTCATCACTCAAGGCCTCTCTCACAGGCCCCTTCCTCCAGGCAGCCTTCCTGCCACCCCCTTCCTGAGTGGTGGCACCTCTTGTATACACCTGTCACAGAAACCACTGATGTCACAGTGAGGACAGAGGCTTGTTTCCCATGCACGGTGGCTCCTGGGGCCCATCCCCAGCACCAGAAGTCCCCCATGCATGTCAGCTAATGGAAGAAATCCACAAAAAGCGGAACAGGAAAGTAAATCACCGAGATTCCACCCCTCCCAACTCCTGTTCTGCAGACAAGACCCTGAAGCCCCAGAGGGCCCCGGGGGTGCGGCACAGCACGGAAGCCACCGCAGAGCCAGCCTGAACACAGGCTCCCCGCCTCCCTGTCGGAACGAGGAGGCACTGGGCCTGCTGCTCCAGCTCCCTCTCCCAGATGGGGACACTGAGGCCCATGACACAGGCAGGACAGCTCTGCTTTGCTGCTGCTGCCCTCATAAACCACACAGAGCCTGGAGCAGGATTGGGGTGTGGGGAAGCTGTCCCAGTAGGAGCCTGTGCTCTGGGAGGCAGGGTGGGCTATGCAGATGGCCAAAGTGTGGCCTGGAGGCATGGAGGGTTAGGGAGCAGTGAAGGAGCAGGGCCTTGGCCTCCTGGGGACGCACCCGCACAGAAACTACAGATGGAGGCCAGGAGGCTCAGCCCTCCTCCTGGTTCTGCCTGCAGCCAACTGGGGCTCACTGTTGTCCACTCCACCCACTGGGTAAGAGCCCTAGATTACAGGTCCCCAAATGTCTCAGCAGCAGATGCAGCAGACGCCCCACAGAAGCTTTGCAAATACAGATTCCTGAGCCCTGCCCCCACAGAGGCTGGCAGTGTAGGTCGGGGCGGGACCCGGGGACCCGCATTTAAAGATCCCCACAGGCGATGCTGATGGGCCAGAGGGTGGGCATCCCTGGACCAGATGGACCCTGACAGCCTGGTAGCTTCTGCTCATCAAACCCATGTGGGCCCTGGCCTCCTGGGAGGGGAGGCCGGCTCTGCAGGACTGGTTGCCAGCAGTGTGGGGAAGGCAGCGTGAAGGGCTCCCGTGGGAGGCCCCAAAGGGCGCGCGCCTCCTTCTCCCCCAGTATCGGTTGCAGGCGGGGCCCTGACCCCTAGTACCTCAGAATGTGACCTCATTATTTGGAACTAGAGTCACTGCAGATAAAACTGGTTAAGATGAGGCCACACTAGAGTGGGGTGGGTGGATGGCCTTGTCAGCAGCCGGCGAGGGGCTGAGCAGGTGCTCCCTCCCAGCCTCCACAGAGCCCACTTACCGGCACCTGAGTCTTGGACTTGTGGCCCCCAGACCTTGGAGAGACGTTTATTTTCTCTTTCTTTCCTTTTTTTTTTTTTTTTTTGAGATAGAGTTTTGCTCGGTCTCCCAGGCTGGAGAGCAGTGGTGTGATCTCAGCTCACTGCAACCTCCACCTCCCGGGTTCAAGCAATTCTCCTGCCTCACCCTCCTGAGTAGTTGGGATTACAGGCGCCCGCCACCACGCCTGGCTAATTTTTGTAGTTTTATTAGAGGTGGGGTTTCACCATGTTAGCCAGTCTGCTCTCGAACTCCTGACCACAGGTGATCCACCTCCTCAGCCTCCCAAAGGGCTGGGATTAGAGGCATGAGCCACCGTGCCCGGCCGTAGAGACCTTTCTGTTGTTGAAGCCGCCTGGTTCTCGGTGCTTGTGTCCAGCAGCCCCAGGCCACACACACCATCCCAGGGCAGGACCCTCAATGCCAGGCCCTGCTGGGCAGTCGAGGGCCAGGTGAATGTCCCCTCTGCATGAGCGGGGGATTCCGAGTGCCACCCTGCACCTGGGCTGGGGAAGTGCAGAGCACAAGGGTACACCGGGGAGGGGCCCTTCCAGGAATGTGCTCTGTAGACAGCTGGGTAGGGCTGGGGTGGACCAAGGGGCCTGCAGGGTCTGGCGGCACCATTCAGGTGAGGGCGTGCTGGTGGAGGGCCAAGAACAACAGCTTGTGTACTGCTTACCTGAGAAGGAGGGGCTGGGTGGGGTGGGTGCTGGAGCGTTGAGATGGGGACCCAGCCAGACGCAGGTGGCCGCTGCAGCTTGGCATTGCCAGGTCTGGAAGACAGGGAGGAAACGTGGCTGGAGACACAGCTGGCCACTGACTGCGTGTGTCCCTGGGTCCGCGGTGTGGGCGACCTTCCTGCGGGGCGGGCAGGCCCAGAGCAGGTGCAGGCTGTGGGCACAGCCGAGGCTGCCGCCGGGCCAAGAGGAGGGCCGTCGGAGGGGGGTGGGCGGGGCCGCGGGGTGGAGACAGGGCCGTGCCTTCCTCCGGGCTGGTGGGACCCCGACGGGTGGGCGTGCGTGCAGGGGCCCCAGCCGGAGAACCTGCCCCAGCCTCGGCGGGCGCAGGCAGCAGATGGCGCTGCCGGGCTGCGCTCCGCCTTGGATTCGGGGAGCGCGGGATGGGGGTGGCCGGCGAGCCCGAGGCGGGGGAAGAGCTCACAGCGCGGCCCCCGGCTGGGCTCCGGGGAGGGGCGCTGGCCCCGCCCCGCGGGACAGGTGTTCGCCCACCTGGGCCCGGACCCGGAGCCGGGCAGGTGCTCACCGCGCCCGCCCTCCACGCCAGCAGCGCCTGGGGCCCAGGGCCCGCGAGGGGCGCGCCGGACGCAGGAGCCGAGGAGCGGCGGCGCTTTGAGGATGAAGGGCACGGCGGGCGGTCCCAGTGGGCGCGGCCCCGCCGGGCGTGAAGTCACCGCGAGCAGCGGGCGCACCCCCGCCCTGTCTCCTGGGCCTCGGAGCCCCAGGCTGCGCCCCGCGGCGCGCACCCGTCGGGCAGGTTCTAGGCTCCTGGCGGCGGGGGAGGGGGAACCCCGGGGGGAATGGGGACTGGGAGCTTCCCGCGGGGGGTGCCCCGACGCCCGCGCCCCCCGGCGATGCCCCGGCCCCGTACGTGGGGGTGACCTCACCGCCCGTCCAGGCGCACCCCGCCCGCGCCAATGGGCCCGCGCCCACCCACCGCCCGCAGGCAGAGGCTGTCCTCCCCGCCGCGGGGTCCTTGGGCTCAGGGAAGGCGGGGCCGCCAGCCAGCTGCCCGGAGATGGGGGGGGAACTCAAACGTCCCCTCGCCAACCCCAACCCCGCCCTACTGCCCTCAATCCCGCCCCTTCTGGAGTTTCCTGTTAGAGTTCCCACGGGCGAAGGGGCCCATCGGCCGCGCCTGGCCAGCCCCAGCGCCCTCGCGAGGCGGAGGTCCCACAGTGGGAACCGGGGCTGCAGTCACCACTGGCACGGCAGGGGGCACAGGGTGTCCGGGAAGGGCCTGCGCCCTTCATCCTCAAAGCGCCGCTGCCCCTTGGCTCCCAGTTCCTGTGGTTTTCCTTTCCTTTCTGGGTCCCCAGCCTGTGAGCACCGGCTAGGCAGGTGGGCCAGAGGTGCCCGAGCAGAGCCAGGCGCCGGGGCCGTCCGGGTTTGGGTCTGGCTTTCGCACTGGCCGCAGTCTTCTCCCCCGGCCGGCAAAGTCTCCGAGCCCCATTCCCGCCGCCGCTGGCCGGAGGGTCGGGTTGGGCGAGGAAGATAGAAAAACTCCCCCCAATACCCTGCTCCCGCCCCCAGGACGCCCCCTCCGGTCACGCGCTGGGCAGGCCTAGTGCCCACTGATTTGCCAATCAGGCCTGCGCGCCAGGGGTGTCGGAGGGGTCTCCTGGGCCAGTGGCTTGAGGCGGGGAGTGGGGTGGGGAGGGTGCAGAGACACTGGAATCTCTTTCTGCTGGGGGCGGGATGGACATCAGGAGGGGCCACGGCCCCACAGACGACCCCCAGCAGAAGACTGGGGGCTTTGGCCAGCGCAGGCTCCACACGTCCCGACCCTCGAGGCAGGGAGGCCCCACCCACCGTCGGACAGGTTCTTGGCTTCACCCTGCTTCCGCAAACGTTTCCGGGTGCAAAGGCCCCTCTGGGCTGGGGTGGGATGGGGGAGGAGAGCCCTAGGATGGGGTTTTGTTTTCCTCCAAAGGCATCAGGTGCCCAGGACCAAACTCCTCCCCCCGACCCGCCTCCCGCCCTTCCCTGGCTTCTATTTCCAGCTCTCCTTGGCTATTTATAGCTGTGTCCATCTGGCAATTGCGTCAGTCCGGGTCTGGCTTCGGCCGGCGATGCCAACGGTGCCACCAGTGCCCCCACATCCCCCTACCCTTCCCGGGCATTCACCTGCCCTTCGAGGTCCTAGCTGGAGGCCCCAGGTGTGTAGGGGACAGGAGGGTGTTCTGCAGGTGCGCTCAGCCCCGAGTGCCAGGTGCAAGTGCTGGAGAGCAGTGGGAGGGCACTGGACTCGGTGGGGGGCAGCAGAATTCTGGAGGGGAAGGATCAAGCGGTATCTTCCCCTTTCCTTCCCAGAGCTTCCTCTTGGGAGCTGCATGGGGACAGGCCACTCTTCCTTGGTTTCACAGGTGGTGTCTGCAGAGATGCCCTTGGGCCTAGTACCTACCCCCATCCCCTGCACCTTCCAGAATGAAGGCCTTTCACTGAGTTCCCCTCCTCTTACCCTCCCAACTCCGCCAACTGAGGCTGCCCTTTCCTCAGCATCTCACTGAACTCCAGTTCAGCTCCAATGCCTCTTCCCTCCCTGAGACCACCCCCCACCCAGAGCCCTCTGGAGGGGGACATTGGAGGGCTCTGAAGTGAGACAAGTCTCCCCGCTCAGTTTGGAAGGACTGAAGGGTGCCCACCCAGGCACCTGCCTGATGTTTGGTGAAGGCCTTCCCTGGCATCACCCTGCTTGAAGGTGGCGGGCACAAGCATGTTCCCTTCATCCTACCAGGGTCCCCTCTGAGCTCTGGTCCTCATAGTCAGAGGCCACTTGCTTCACAAAGCCATCATCACACTTTCAGGGGCCCAGCTCCTTCCATAAAGGCTCCTGTCTAGACCCATTCCCAGGGGCAGGAGTGGGCCCTGGGACCTTGGGCTGCTTCACCCCTGGGCCAGAAGGGTGTGCTTTCTCTGGAGGGAATTGCATTACCAAACCCCAGCTGCCTGGAGGGATCATTGAGTTTTCCCACTCTCAATCCTGCCCCTCCTGGAGTTTCCTGGGCCACGCCTGGCCAGCCCTAATGCCCTCCAAGAGGCAGAGGTCCCACAGTGGGAACCGAGGCTGAAGTCACCACCTGGCACAGCTGGGGGCTCAGTGGTGTCCAGGAAGGTCCTGTGCCCTTCATCCTCAAAGCGCCACTGCCCCTTGGCTCCCAGTTCCTGTAGTTTTCCGATCCTCTTCTGGGCCCCCAGCCTGTGAGCACCAGCTAGGTAGGTAGGCAAGAGGTGACCAAGCAGAGCCAGGCACCAGGGCCATCTGGGCCACACTGGCCACAGTTCGTCCTCCCCCAAGCCAGCAAAGTCTCCGAGCCCCATTCCTGCCGCTGGCCGGAGGGTTAGGTTGGGCGAGGAATCACACAGGGCATTCGTTGTGAAGCTCTGCTGAGAATCAGCCTTTACAATCCGGCCCGTCTGTCCAGGGCCAGCCCGGCGCCCTGTGCCCTGCGCCTTTCCTGGGAGGTCGGGGCAACCTCTGTTCATGTCCATTTTGTAGGCTCCTGAAAGACTCCACGGCTTCCCTTTAGTGGCAGGCCTCCCCTCATCTTGTCCCCAAGGAGCCACTCCTCTTAGACACTCCCCCAGCCCGCCCACCATTCAGAGTCTCATCCAGCTGCACCCTCTTCCCATAGGGCCTTGCCTTGGCCAGAGGCCGTCAGCTTCTGCCTGGCCCCCAGCAGGGCGCTCCTCCCTCCGCTCTTCCTCCCATGCTGTGGACCTTTGCCCGCGTGCCCCCAGCCCCTCCAAACACAACCTGGCCTTCAGAGGCCAAAACTCCATCTCCTCCTGGAAGTCTTCCTGAGAACTGGCTCTCTGCTCTTTCTCCTGCTCGGAATCTCTTCCATTCTGAGCCCTGGAAGGGCCTTGGTAAGTCCATCCACAGGAGTACAGTGGGAGCTGGCAGGGGCGCCACTGAGACCAGCATCCGGGTCACTTCCAGGCACTGTTTGGCAGGCAGAGGAATGGTGCCTGGGAGACCAGGAACCAAGCCCAGCCCCAACTTTGCCCTTGACCCTCTAAGGGACATTGACCAAGCCCGCTCCTCTCCCTGGGCCTTGGAGAGGGTTTAACTGGGTCTCTCCTGTGATGTCCCACTCCAGGACAGTTAGTATGTGGCTTATTCATTGGACATTCACTGGGTGCCTTCTATATGCAAAGACCAGGTGTCTGTTTGTAGTCCAATGGAGAATGGAGGTAAGCACACGGCTTCAATATAAGACTAATAGAAGTGCACCTAACAGAGTGTTACGTTATTACCCACCCATTCATGTCCTATCCACCCAATTACTTATCTACCTATCCACCCATCCTTCCTTCCCTTCTACTCCCTAGCCACCCATCCACGTGTCTATTTATGAATACTCGTTTATGTATCCATTTATCCATCCATCCACCCTACTCATCCTTCCACTCGTTCATCCATCTGCCCATCCATCCATCCCATCCATCCATCCATCATCCCTCCCACTCATCCCTCCCCCATTCATCCATCTACTCATCCTCCCATGTATACATCCACTTATCCATCCATCCATCCACCCCTTCAGCACCCTACCCATTCATCCATCCATCCACACACCCATGTATCCACCCACTTATTCACACATCCATCCATCCATCCATCTACCCACCCGCCCATCCACTCCACTCATTTCTCCATCCATCCATCCATCTGCCCACCCATCCATCCATCCCTCCATCCATCCATTCATCCATCCATCCACTCATACATCCACCCACCCACTCACCCACCCATCCACCCCACTCATCCCTTCACCCATTCATCCATCTGCCCACCCATCCATCCATCCCTCCACCCATCCATCCCTACACCCATTCATCCATCCATCCACTCATACATCCACCCACCCACCCACCCATCCACCCCTCATCCCTCCACCCATTCATCCATCTGCCTATCCAGCCAGCCAGCCAGCCAGCCACCATTCATCCATCTGCCCATCCATAAATTCACCTATCCATCCATCCATCTCTCCCCCCCTCCTCCACCCATCTACCCACGCATCCAAGACCCATCTAGCACCTAAAGCGCTTGGCCTTGGGGGAGACACAGGTGTAGGCAGGACATCAAGCCTTTAGGGGACCCTGTGTAGCAGCTAGAGGCCAGCTCACCAGTGTTCAACTCCTGCTTCATCACCTACTTTGGGCAGCTCTTGGACTTATAGGAGCCTGGTTGAGTTGGTAAATGAGACCCCCTCTCTCCATTTGGAGTCCTACACTGCCCCCAGGGTCCTGAGACCTGTGTGCCCCAGATGGTCATCCTAGTAGAGGCCCTGTCACCCACCTCCTGCAGCTGCAGGTGCCCCCGTGCACGAGGGGTAGGGGAGCACCTTGGTGCTGCTTTGAGTCAGCCGTCAGCTCTTTCCAGACCTCGGTTTTATTGACTGCCGGGGGCTGCCAGAGTTATAAATAGATGTTCTTCAGCCAAAAATAGCCTTTCGGGAGCATCAGACTATGTTTCTAGCTTTCCTCCTTTTTGGAGACTCTTAAGGATGCAGGATTAAAGGCCCCTGCCTCCTCCTGCAGCCCCCAAGAAGGGGCTGGCCCCCTCCTCTTCTCCTCTCTTGCTTCCTCTTCCTCCCATCTCATGAGTGCTCACACGTACATGATCTGGACACTGTCACTGGTTGGGAGAGGTCCTTGGGATGGGCACGGTAAACCTGGAAGAAGCTGCATGAGCCAGAGGGCTGTGTGGTGAGCACTGATCTGGTATCTTCCACTGAGGTGTGAGTACGCCTCAGCCCAGGCTGCACACACACTGTGAATCTTTGCAGCGTGTGGGACTGGTAGCAGTCAGGTCTGCCCTGGGGCAGGGGGGTGGGGGCTGCAGGCCGGGTTGGGGCCGCCTCCAGGGAGAGGAACCTGGAGGCTGGGGACAAGGCTGGGGGAGACAAACCAGTACTTCCTACCATGTACCCAGGTGTGCCTTGGATCCTTGTACGATGTGCACATTACCTAAGATTTGAAAAGTTGGTTGGAGGCTGGGCGTAGTGGCTCACACCTGTAATCCCAGCACTTTGGGAACCGAAGCGGGCAGATCACTTGAGATCAGGACTTTGAGACCAACCTGGCCAACACAGTGAAACCCCATCTCTACTAAAAACACAAAGATTAGCCAGGTGTGGTGGCACGTGCCTGTAATCCAGCTACTTGGGAGGCCGAGGCAGGGGAATCGCTTGAACCTGGGACTCGGAGGTTGCAGTGAGCCAAGATTGCGTCACTGCACTCCAGCTGGGGTGACACAGCAAGACTCTGTCTCAAAAAAAAAAAAAAAAAAGAAAAGAAAAAGAAAAAGAAAAGCTGGTTGTACGTAACATATACGGCTAAACCCGTTTCTGCTGGTCTGTGCACGCACCCACACACATGCATGCAAGCACACTAGGGATGGGAGGGAAGTGTCCGACTCTTCACACTGGGATTGCAGGAGCGCGGGAGCTGACGGGTAACACTGCGGTTTTATTTTACGTCGTTTTAAGTTATTTAAGCTTCTATTACCACGTAACAGCTGAAACAGCGTTTTCCACCCTAAAAGTGCAGCTGAGGACCTGTGCCCGTGCCTGGCCCCAGGGCCTGTTCTCAGAGCAGGGCCACAGTATGAGCCCGGGGCAAGTTTCCAGACCCAGCACACCAGGGGCCTGGCCTCAGGGAGCCTCAGGCCTGCTCTCCCAGCGGCCTCTGCTCCTACCCAGCCCACCACCAGTCTGAAGGAAGAGGCAGCCAGTCGTGGGGAAAACATCCACTTTAAGCTTTATTACAACACATTGTCTCCAAATACAAAGGGAGGGGCCAGGAGAGAAGGTGCGGCCGGCCGTGGAGGGAGGGGCTCCAAGGGGGGCTGGAGAGCCGGCAGCCCAGTCCACAGAGACTGGAGGCTCGGCGGGGGACCTGCACCCACTCCTCCGCTGGACTTCCCAGCAAATGACAGGAGGGGCCAGGTCCATTGTGAGGCATTCCCAGTGCCAGGCAGTGGCCAGGCGGGAGGGGCGGGAGAGGCTTGGGGAGGACTCCGGGCCCAGGTGGGAGAAAGCCACCAGGGTGGGGCCCTGGCCTGCCTCCTGAAGCACTGGAGGTGGCAGTGGCTGAGACAGGACCTTCTTCCCCACCCTGGCCGCTCACTTCGGGGTGACCAGTGCCTCAAGAGCAGGAGCAGAGACGGACTGAGACAGACAGATCCCCCATGCCCTGGAGAAGGGATGAGGGGAGGGGAGGAGGGGGCCCAACCAGTGGCCCCAGACTACTGTCTCCCAGACAGCATAGGGGTTGGGGGGCAAGAATCGGGAGCCAGTGCATCCTCCACACCCAGGGTCACCTCAGAAACCCAACGCAACAGACAGACGGGAGGCAAATTTACATAATTAATAATAATAATTAACCAATAACAATAAATACTTAAACCTCTAATCCATAGATTGCAAATACAACAATGATAGCTTATTTTCTTGGGGAACAGGAGTGGGTGGGGACAGAGGGAACAGGACTTTTGCTGAAAGGAGGGATGACAGGAACACAGGGCTGTGGGTGAAAAAAAGAACAAATAGAAGAAACAGCAGAGAGGGTGGCTGGGCAGGGCGGGGTGGGCACCTCCCTGGCCCTGCTCCAGGACTCCTGACTGGGTCCTGCCTGGACCACCCCTCCTGCCCAAAGAGACCCTAGGGTATCTGAAGGGCAGGGGTCCCAATGGCCTGAGAGGGTATGTGGCAGGGGCAGCCGGCTGACCCACCTGGGCCCAAAAGCCACCTGTGTTTGGGGGCTGGCATGCCGCCTAGAAGATACCGGAGAGCACTCTGCGGAAGGGTGCAAGGGAGTTTCTCTCCTGAGAGGCCCCCATGGGGCTCAGGGCAGACAAAGGGGCACGGCCTGCGCCTGCTGGCATCAGGGGCTTTATCAGGCCTACTGGAAGCATGGGGACTGGGCCGGCACCGACTCACCCCGTGCCAGGCGTCACCTGCTCATGTAGCCCCCAGCCTGCAGGTGCACACCTGAATTCCGAGTCCTGCCTGGGGCCTTGCTAGGTGGGGACCGGCCTGGAACAGGACCCTCAGCCTACCCCCTCCTCATACCTAGGGGCCCAGGGCTCCCTGCCCAGTGCACCCAGCACAGGCTAGCCGGGACCTTCCTGCCTGATCCCGAGGCCAAGATCCTCTCCTGCAGTAGTGCTGCCCTGCCCGGCAGGCAGCTCTGGGGCATGGGCATGGGCAAGGGAGAGGGAAGGGCAGCAGCCCTCTGGGAATGGCCTTTCTGGGCCACCCTGTGGCTGGACCAGGGCTCTGGCAGGAGTGAGGGCATGAACACCCACATCCTCCCTAGCCTCCACCTCATCTGATGCTCCAGACGCCTGGCCCCAAGCCCCTACACACACTGTTCTGTTCCTCAGCCCCTCTGAACACGCTGGTACCACGAAGCCCAATGCCCGTCCACCCCCGGCAGCTCTGGGGCAGCTCTGGGCAACGGGCGGCCAGGTGCCCTCCCTGCCACCAAGATTTGGCGCCTGGAGTTGGTGGAGGGCTGGCCACGCTTCTCTGGGGCACATCAGCTCCTGCTCCCCAAACCTATGGCTTTGGTGCAGAGCCCGAGGCAGGCATAGAGAAGGGAGAGAGCAGAGGAGGTGGGTGGGGAAAGAAGGGGGGTTCTGCGGCTCAGTTTGTGGCAAAGAAGTTTTTTTTTTTCCTTTTTTTCATCTTTTTCTTATGTAAAAAGTGCACGAAAGCTCGGCAGCCTTTGCAAAGGTCAGCAGTGTTTCCTGGGGCGGGGGAACTGGGGGGGCCCCAGGCCTGGCACCCAGCTTGCGACTGAAGGTGGCCTCGTATTGCTTAGAAACGTGTGTTTCAGTTTAAATACCAGACAGTAAAAATAGAGCTCGAGGACCACCCGCGCTGTTGCCAAATCATTGCCAGAATGAACAGCTTAAATAAATAAAAAATCGAAATATTTACTTCTCGATAAAAATCGCAGTAAAACCATTTACCTTTCTTTGCATTATATATAATATATATGTATAACGGGCCCGGCTGCGGGCGCTGGGACCCCGCGGAGGGGTCAGGACACCTGGATGACCTCCACGCTGCCCGAGAAGCTCGCCTGCTTGCCCAGGGCGGCCAGCTCCTCGCCGCGCGCGCGCCCCTCCACCATGCCCTCCTCGAACTCCATCTGGCAGCTGCGGCGCTTGAACTGCGTCGTCTCCGGGACCGGCTCGTCGGGCCAGCCCGTCCGCGCGTCCCGGGGCTCGGCCCTTGCCACCTCCCGCCGCCGCAGGTCGCCGCCGCTGCTGCCACCCGGTCCCGGCGCGCCCGCCCGGCTGAAGGGCGCAAACCGCGCGCCGCCTGCTCCCTGCGCGCCCTCGGGGCTGAAGCACCACGGCCCGTCGGGCGACGGCGTGCCCGGGGAGTCAAGCGGCGGCGCCCAGGCCCCGGGGCCGGCTGGCTGGCCGGGGCCGGGCAGCCCGGGCGCCGACAGGGCCGAGAGGCCGTGCCGCGGAGTCTGCCGGGCCGCGTCGCCGAAGTTCAGGCCCAGGCCGTGCGCGGGGGAGCGCGCGGGGGAGCCGGCTGGGGGCCGGGGCCGCCGGCGGGGCCGCGGGCGCGCCTCGGGCGCGGAGTCCGGGCTGTCCGGGCTGGGCGAGGGCAGGCCCAGCGCGGCCCCCGACGGGCTGTCCAACTTGCAGAGCTTCGGGGCCTCGCCGGGGTCGGGGGGCCCGGGGCCATCGGGGCGCCGGCTGGGCGCGTAGGCCGACTTGATGTCCAGCGAGAAGGAGCGCTTGAGGCGGTTGGTGTCCTGCAGGCGGTCGGAGGAGAGGTGCAGGCCGCGCAGGCCCTGCTGCAGCGCGCTGGTGGCGGGGGCCGTCGGGGGCTCCCCGCCCGCGCTCGGGCCGCCCTCCCTGGCGGTGGCAGCGCTCTCTGAGGTAGGTGGTGGCAGCCGCGGCAGCGGGGCCCCGGGCGCGGGGCTGGGCAGAGGCTCCGGCGTCCCCGCCGGGGTACCCGGGTCGCCCTGCAGGGCGGCCAGCAGCTTCAGGCTGCGCTCGTACTCCAGCAGCTGGCCCAGGAAGTTGAAGTTGGGCGAGATGGACGGGCGCCGGTCCTTCACGAACCTGTGGGAGAGGAGGCTCAGCTCCAGGCGCCCCCGGGGCCAGGCTGCCCACGTGACGCACCCGCGGGCGAGCTCGTGTGCGCCGGGCTGGTCTCAGACCCCCTTCCCTTGCCGGGGGTCCTGGAAGGTGGGGCCCTTCTGGCGCAAGCGAGCAGCTGGGGGAAGGAGACGACCGACGCTATGAGCCACAGATGTGTGGCTGGGGAAGGCGGTACCTGTAGGCGTCGTCAGAGGACATGCCCATGGTCTTCATGATGTAGGCGATGGCGATGGTGGCGGAGCGGGAGATGCCGGCCAGACAGTGAACGATGACTTGGCAGCTGGACAGCTTGGCTTTATCTGGTCAGGTGGGCCATGGGGGCAGGTGAGGGCCCTGGGGGGCAGCTCCTCCCTGCCCCTGGTAGGATACCCCACCTTCCCGACTGCCAACCATCCAGGCTACTTCCGGCGGACCCTTCCTGTGGCTGTGGCCACATCCGGTCCTAGCCTTCCTCCAACCAGGCCCTGCCCTCCACTGGCCGGCAGAGACTCACCGATGAACTCGATGGACTTGTCCAGCCAGGGCAGCAGCTTCTCACAGTAGTTGTCATTGATGGGGACCCGCATGAAGCGGCTCTCGCAGATGAAGTCCGGCTTGGGGCAGGAGTTGCTGGCGTTGAGGACGTAGCTTATTCCATTCTGCGTCATGAGATCCTGGAGGGACAGGAGGACAGGCTGGAAAGGGGTGGGAGAAGCTCTCCCTGCCCTGCCGTCAGGAGGGCCTTTAGAATCCTGGGTGCTCCTGGGAGCCTTGCAATTTGTCCTGGATCCCAGTGTATCAGGGGTGGGCCCAGGAGGCCTCTCTTGTCTCCACCCTGGCATCCTGGGCCCGTGTGGGAGACGGGCAGGCTGGGCTCTGTCTGCAGGCCCTGCCCATGCCAGCAGTGGGCTCCCAGGAATGTTATGGTTGCCTGGGTGGTGGCTTTTACCCTTTTCACTTGTCACCATTTTTAAAACACAGGATTCTTTCAGAGCTGGCCAGGGGCCCAGTGACATCTGCAGCTTGGCATGCCAGCTCCCTGCTCCTCCCCCAGCCCTGCTATGGCCCTGCCGGGGCATGGGTGAAAGCCTGGGGTCCTCCTGGCCTCACACATGCTTCTCGCACACCCAGCTCATGCACTGCCTTCAGCCCTTTCTCCCCTCGTCCCTACTCCACTGCCAAGCTGGTTCTGGAGCTCCTGCCCTTTCCTACTGATTCCCACCCCCACTCCGCTACACACACACCTTGTTGAGGACGTCTTTCTGCGAGCCCAGGTAGAGGTGAGGCAGGATGCGGGTCAGTCCCACGCTGGGCACGGGCAGGCAGGGCTGGGAGAGGCTCATGGGTAGCAGGGCAGCAGGCTTGCCCTCGCAGAGGCCGGGGAAGCAGGAGGAGAAGGTGGCGAAGCCCCCTATGGGAGGAGGCGGCCTGTCAGGTGGGCTGAGAGAACCACCAGGGCACTCTGTCTGGGTAGGGCGCCCCGTCCGCCTAGGGCACCCCGTCTACTGCTGAGGATCAGTTACACCCAGCCCAGACCCGAGAGCTGGAGCCCAGCTGGCCAGCCTCTGGCCGAGCACCTGGTCTGGCTGCTGGAGGGCAGCTCTGGTGGTGGCAGGGGCGGGGGTGCTGCCACACATCCACAGCCCGGGCCCACGCCCACATTCCTCCTCACGCTAATGAAGGGCTGAGCCAGCTGAGGACGCAGCTGTGATGCCCATAAAGGTGGGGTTGAGGTGGCTGGCCAGCATGACACGCACTGGGCCCAGGCAGGGGCGGGCGCAGAGACCACAGGGGGCTCCCGCTGAGGGTGTGGGTCATGCACCCCAGAGGAGAGGCCCTTGCCAGCTCCTCCCCCCATACCCATGGCCTGGGGCCAGGCTGGGCCTTCCTCCTCCCCGGCGCTGATGCAATGCCTCCCTGCCTCCAGCTGGCTGGGAGCCCCATGCCCAGGCTTGGGTGCCAGGACCAGGAGGCCAGGGCTTCCAAGAGGCTGTCCCCTCCCCCTCCCCAGGCATGACATCACCCTGGCACAGCCCTCGGGGCATTTGCGTCTGGTTATGGCTCTACTCCACCAGGCAGGAAAGGGAGAAGAGTGGAGCAGCCCTGGGCACCGGGGGGCACTGAGGCAGGCAGGGGGCACTTGGGCAGGCAGGGGGCACCCACTGCACATGTGACCAGCGAGTCACCAACCGCCTCCTTCCACACACATCCAAGTCCAAAGCACGGGCTGGTGGGAGGAACTCCTCTGCCCTCCATCGACTGGAAAGACCGGCACGTGAATCCCTGGGACGTGTGACTCAGTGACCACGGGCAGTGCATGTCATGCCTCAGGTCTCCGCGTCCTCAGCCTGCCTGCTGCATGGCATTGTGCAGCTTCGAGAAGATACTGGGGACGAGGATGCACAGTGAGAATGGACCTGGCTGCCCCGACCTGGCTGAGGTGACCATCAACACGGACCAGAAACTAGGCAGCACCCACCTGGTGGCCACCAGCTCTTGGAGGGTGAGGCCAGCACTGCCCAGCACCACCCCAGGGACAACTTCTGGGACATGAGCCCCCATGGCAAGCTGGCTCCTGTTGGTGCAGAACATGAGACCCTGGGCTAAGGCCTGCCCGATCCCCATGGAGGAGGCTGGGCTTTGAAGGGGGTGGCGCTTGGGGCCAGGGGAACTCAGAGCTGTTTTGTCCTGGTGTGCAGAAGAGGCTGGTGCCAGGGACCTGGATAACTCAGCATAGGGGAGTGTGTGCAAACCCCCAACCAGAACGCCTGCTGTGCCAGCTCCTCGTGTCCCCCAAAAAGACATGATGGTGGGGGCTGTGGAGACAGTGGAAGCTCCAGGCCGGGCGGGTTGAGGCAGCAGCCTTGGAGAAGCAGTCCCCTCCATGGGAACCTGCTGGCTGGACAGGGGGAAGCAGGTGACTTGTCACCAGTGATGCCCCAGCTTGCAGGTTCCCCTGAGCAGAGGCTGGGCCGTGGCTGGCTTCCGCTCACCGATCTGAGCCAGGGGAGCCCTGGATGTTCTTGATGTCCAGGAGGGCAGGGGCCGCAGTCTCTCTGCAGACTCCTCCCTGGTAGCTGCTGCCTCCCACCTCCCTGTGGCTCTCTCAGGAATCTTGGGCCCTACTCTCTGCTTTCTTCAGGGCCTGGCCAAAGGGAGTGGTGGTGGCAGGGGGATTCCATCAGAACCCTCCCCTCTCCCACAGGAGGGAAGGCAGGAATGTCTCTGGACAGGTGCAGGGACTCACAGCTGTGGCAGCAATTCCCTGGGGAAGCTTCCCAGGACCTCCCCAGGCAGAGTGGGTAGCATGGATGCCCCCTACAGAGCCCACTGTGGACGCCAGGCCTAGCAGGGACTGAGGCTCCAGGGATTTCAGAACCACCCAGGCTCTAGGGCGGCTGAGTGACAAGGGAGGGGCGTTGGGGTTCAGCAAGGGACCCTTTGTAGGTCCCAGCATGCTTTGGGCCTGGGGGAGGCACCCCTATCCCCAGGCCTCCCCAAAGGCGCCTTCCCACTATCCCTGCTCCCTAACTCAGGGGTGTGAGGGGGGTTGCCTGCAGCTCGCCTGCTACTCACAGTGAAATCCCAGACTCGAATGAAAGCGTGTGTACCAGGACGCGTGCCTCTACTGAGCCACCCGGCAGACCCCGCAAGTGCTTATGGCTACAGTCACAGACATGCTTCTGCCTGCCACCTCCACGTCCCCCGGACTCCCCGCCGGGATGGGGCCCCCACCCCACCCACTTGCAGTGCAGCCCCCCAGCTGGGGTCCAAGGCCAACTGCGGGCCGCTGCTTAAAGGGCCAGGCCCCTCTCCCCTCCCCTGCCGCTTTGCCCCTCAGCATCATGAGCAGTGCAGCTGGAGGTGGGGAAGAGGAGCAGCAAGGGGAGGTGGGGTTCACCGCAGTCCTGGGACCCCAGCGCGGCCTCTCCTCCCCGCAACAGGGCACGTTTTGGGGAAGCAGGAAAACCCGCCCTGTTGTGGGGAGGAGAGAGGGTTGGTCCTCACGCTCTGGCCTGTACTGTCCCTGCAAATGGACCAAGGAGCTGTCCTGCCTGTGCGGCGGGACCCCAGACTGTCCCTTCTCCTGGTAAGTGCGGCACCCCTGTCCCACTCACTATGTCACTTCCCACTCTCCCTGGTTCTTCCAGAGCCAGCCCAGAGTAGGGTCTGTGCCCACCTCAGGGTGGGAGGGGGCCTGAGGGCACGACCCATGGGGGGCCATCCGGAGCTCGGGTCCTGCTTGGGTGTCGTCATGAGCCCTTCTATACCATGGGGGCCGGGACTCCTTGGCAGCTGTGCTTCGGGAGGAAAGGGACAAGGACTGAGCCCTGCAGGGCGGATGTCGGCACAGAAGGGCAGCTCAGAGGGTCCCGAGAGTCAGCGGGCACTGCCAGGCCCTAGGAGCACCCTCCTGGCAAACCCCAGCCCAAGCCCGGACCCTCCCATGCCCACACCCATGCCCACCTCCGCACCCATGCTGTCCCACCCACCAGAGCTGGGTGAGGGCCCCAGCTGCCCACACCGTCCCCCTCAGCTTTGAGGGAGACAGGACCTTCCAGGCTGGGGACCTTCCTAGGATCCACCTAGGGCTGCCACTCTGGGACCCTTCTCAGCCTCACAGAAAGGCCTTCTGGTTCCCGTTCCTGGCTAGGGCAGCAAGCTGGCCCTCAGGAGGGGTCCTACTACACCGGGAAGCCTGTGAAAAGCCCCGAACTACTCTCTCTCCCCTCCCCTCCCCACCAGTTCAAATGAACCCAGGGGGTGAGGGTTGGATCAGAGTGTATCATCCTGTGGCTTCTGGTTCAGAGAATTCGCACATGTGCACACAAATCCCACAGCCCACCCAGACACGCACGGGCGAGTACATACACAAATACACCTACGTGTACATACATGCGTGCACACACACATGCTCTCATGTGCCCACGTACACACACACGCAGAGGCAGATGCTGATCACCAGACCCCCTCTGACCGTGGCCACCCAGCAGTGCGGGGCGCTGGAGTCACATGCAGACAGGTAGGGAGGGAGCCTGGCCTCAATGCTCCTACCACAGACACCAGACCACCCTTACACCTCCTGGGTGCCCTTTAGGTCCCAGGACATGGCATCTCGGGAGGTCTGCCTGGCCAAAGCGGCTGTCACCCCTCACCCCCCCACAGTCACCCTCAGGCTAGGTTGAAGGTCCCTCTCCCACTGGATGCAGGGCCAAGGGCCTGGTCTGGCTGCCCACTCCCCACCCCACCGCACCTGCACCCCGCAGTACCCCACACCCTCTGCTTGCCTGCCACAGCCTGGTAGCAGAGGCTGGGTGGCAGAAGCCTGAACACAGATCCCAGCCCTGGGTGGGGGAGGGTGCAGGTCCCTGGGACAGGCCAGCTCCACCCGGCTCTGGGACCTGGGCAGACCCAAGGAGGTGGATTCTTCAGGCTCACTCTCAGCCACAGCCCAGGGGAGGAAAGCACCCTCAGAGATGACAAGTGTGTATGAGTGCATACGAGTGTGTATCTGTGTGTATGAGTGTATATGAGTGTGTATCTGTGTGTATGACTGTGTATGAGTGCATGAGTGCGTATGAGTGCATACGAGTGTGTATCTGTGTGTATGTGTATCTGTGTATGTGTGTATGTGTATATGTGTGTATGAGTGTATATGAGTGTGTATCTGTATGAGTGTACACATGTGTATGAGTATCTGTGTATACGAGTGTGTATCCATATATTAGCATGTGTATACGTGTGTATTGTGTGTATGAGTGTGTACAAGTATATACGAGTATCAGTGTATATAAGTGTATATGAGTGTGTATCCGTATACTAGCATGTATATACGTATCGTGTATGAGTGCATATGAGTATGTGTGTGCGTATCTGTGTGTATGTGTGTATGTGTGCATCTGTGTGTATCTGTGTATATGAGTGTGTATCTGTGTGTATGTGTGTATAAGTATATACGAGTATCAGTGTGTATGAGTGTATACGAATGTATCTGTATACTAGTGTGTATGAGTGTATACGTGTATCATGTATGAGTGTGCATCTGTGTGTATCTGTGTATGAGTATCTGTGCATATTAGTGTATGTGCATGTGTATCTGTGTATACATGTGTGTATGAGTGTGCATCTGTGTGTATGTGTATACGAGTGTGTATCTGTGTATATGTATCTGTGTGTATGAGTGTGTATGAGTGTGTATCTGTGTATATGAGTGTGTATGAGTATATATGTGTGTATCTGTGTATATGAGTGTGTAGTGGGGTGGCTTCCCTGCATCCAGGGCTTGGGGCCGGCTGCCCAGGCAGCTTTTGGGCTACAGGAATCCCTGGCGGCTCTCTGCTGGGACCCAGGCAGCAGCCTTGATGCCAGGCAACCTGCACTCAGCTGGGTTTTCAGGGTGGGGAGACTTCCTCGCGACCCCATGGCTCCAACTGAGTTTCCAGAAGGTGGGGCCTCTGCCTCGGCTTCTGACAGGCGCTCTGGGAAGGGGAGCAGGGTCCCATGCCTGCAGGCCTCCCCCTACACCTCCGGAGCTGAGTTGTACTTTGGGGTTTCCTTCTGTGTTGAGGATAAACTCATATTGGTGGGTCCTGAAGTGGGGGGGTCCCGGGGAGAGGACGGTGGGGCCTCGAGAACCACAGATGTATGGGATTCCTCCTGTGCACAGCAGACGCTGGCCTCTCTGACGCCCCAGCCCCAGCCCCAGCCCCTGCTGACAGACCAAGAGCCTCAGGGAGGCGTGGGTCCCTGACTCACCTGTGAGGATGGCCACACTGTCGAAGCAGCCATCCAGCTTGCTCAGCAGGATGGAGAGGAAGCTGTCTGCGGCCAGCACACTGGCGTCCCGAGTGCTCTGGTCATAAACCACCACGTCCTGTGGCTCCGAGGCCTCCACCTGGGGGCCGTGGGGCACAGGTCAGCATGCCGCCCCCACCTATTGACGCCCTGGCCCTGTCCCAGCCACACTGGCCCAAGGGAATAGTGAGGGGTCGGATGATGGGAGGTGAAAGCGGTCACCCTGCTGCCTGGGGTGAGGGTAGGTGCAGTCACACACCTGACACACTCTCCTCCACCTGCCAGCGGCCAGGTGCACACACCCACGCCACACAGCAGCCACGGGGGCAGGGAGGGGCGGGCTCCTGCAGCTGGGCCCCCATTCCATGCACATGGGAGAAGGGGACGGACGCTCTGGCCAGGCCCGTGTCGAGGGTCTCCTCGACACAGGTGAGTGCGATGGGAGCTCAGGACAGGACCTGGCTGGCTCCCTGGGCGGTGGAGGGAAACGGAGGCTCGGCCCATTTCAGGGATTCTAGAGGCGGTACCTTCAGGTGTGGGCTCTCAGTGGGGCTGACTCTGGAGCCAGCGATTCTGCTCTCCACCCTCTCCCCTCCCCAACCCCCAGCGGAGAAACAGAGGACTGTGGCAGGACCCCAGGCCCCTGCACCAATTCCGGAGGCAGCGGCTGGAACTGGGTTCCTCCTGTCCTCCTCCCCTGCCCTGAGGGCCAGCCCAGATGTTGAGTGGCTTTTGCTCAGACAGCACCGGTGCCCCCGCCCGGCGAGCACACTCAGCCCTTAAGCCAGCTGAGCTGCCAGCCCCAGGCTGGCTGACGTCACCGGCAGCCAATGGGATCGCACTTTGCCGGGAGTCCTCACTGGGGGTCATTAATCACCGGATTCCCCTTGTTGGAAGCCAAAGGGAGCCAATGCTGGCCTTGGGGCAGGCGGACTCCTGGCCAGTGGCTCTCTCACTTGCGTCCTCCCATGCCCCAGCGCCGAAGGGGGCCTATCAGTGACCCAGACCCCTCTCAAAGCCTCCAGGATTGACGGCTTGTCACCCTCGTCCCCCTGTGAGGCAGTCGGAGGAGGAGGTGCCGCTACGTTCACAAGTCAACAGCCCGGCCCGTCCCTCCCCAGCTGCACCTGATAGTCCTGAGGGAACTAGCTGTCCTTCCCCCGAGGGACGTTCCTGGGGGGTCACAGAGAGAATTCTGGGTCCCTGAATACTCGGGGCTAGGGGGAGCTGTGGGATGGGGACATGCTGCTCATGTGTGCCTTTTGACCGCCCCTCCTGTCCTCACAGCAGTCGGAGTGGACGACACAGCTGTCCCTCTCCCGAGTGGGCGTCTGGGCTGCCCCACCCCTGTGTGTTCACACCTGGCTATTCCGTTCACTGCTCCTCTCTATGAGCCTGGGCCGGTCCCAGCCACATAGTCCTGTCTGCGTGGGGAGGGCCAGCACCTCAGTGCAGGTACTGAGTGAGGAGGACTTGGGGGGTGGGGGGATCCTGAGCAGGGACAGCAGGCAGCGATGAAATGCAAGTGCCAGAGGGGACTGCCCCACACGCCCCTGGCTGTGACCCCAAGGAGCCCAGTTTGGGCTGGAGGGCAGAGGAGGGAGGCTGCCCGAGCTGAGGATTCCTTGGCCGTGGGCTCTGGAGGTGGCGCAGGCCGGCAGGCAGAGGGCTGGGTACCTGGCTGCGTGTGGCCGGCTGGATGAGCTCTGCGATGGTCACCTTGCCCTGCTGCAGCCGCCGCTTCACCAGCTTGGAGCAGCAGATGTTGACGGAGCTCAGCACATGCCAGCTGTTGTATTCCACGAAGGAGCGGCTGTCGATGACCAGCGGTCCCCCAGGCCCGCCCCGCAGCAGGCTGGCCAGCTTCTTGGCGTCCATCACCTTCCTCGGGAGCCGGTCCCCGGCCATGGTGGGGCAGTGGGTGGTGGGGAGGGTGACCCCTGGAGGGAGGAGGGGCTGCTCCGATGGCCCAGGGTGTGGCCTCACGCTGGGCGTGACCTAGCACATGGTGCTGGACCTGCAGGGACAGGGGGATGGTCAGCTGCGTTGCAGGCTCCCCCGTCGTACCCAGAAGCTCCCAGGACAGGCCAGAGCTGGGACCCCAGCCCGCCAGGACATCTGAGCCCAAAATGTGCCTGTGGGGACCCTTCTCCCTCCGGAGAGACCCTGTCCAGGTCACAAGGCCAGCTCTCAGCAGGATGCAGCAAGGCAGAAGGGGACAAATGAGCCCATAGCACGGGACTGGGCCGGCGGGCAGGACGAGGCCAGGGGTCCTTCCTTTGGGCCCTGGAGTTCATGGACACTTATGCATTCCAGAACACTCCATCTCATCCCTGGGATGCAGGCGTCTCCCTGCTCTGACCTCTGCCTCTTCCCCACCACAGGACCCCCAGCAAGTCGGGGGTCCAGACGGCACCTCACCCTCCCTCATGGCCCAGCCCTCTGCCCTCCTCCAGGCTCCCTGTCCTCACACCTGCCCCTCCCTCCCTCAGCACAGCCCTGGGGAGTCCAATCCCCAGAGCTGGGACTGCAGGGTGGCTCCCTAAGCCGATAATCCAGCCCCTGGCGGACGGTGGCCTGGGGGCTGTCTCAGCCCGAGTGGGCTCCCAGGGCAGCCGGATGGCAGGCAGGGTGCAGGACAGCCTTGGGCACAGAGGCACGGCTCCTTTGCCACTGCTGCCCTCCTGGCCTGCAGGCCGAGGCCTAGTGCACGCCATGTGCCTGCTAGGGGTGAGTGCCTGGCTCCTGCAGGGGTATGTCGTACTCACAGAGTGCCCCTCCTTCAGCAGAGCCTGGGGTCTGGGGGGCCCCTTCAGGGGCTGCTGGAGCCCAAGATGGGGGGGGGCAGCCCTAGCAGGAAGGTCAGTGTCAGGGACCCGAAGGTGCCAGGCCCTTGGCATGGCCTGCAAAGCCCTCAGACTGAAGGGCGGGCAGGCGGAGGAGGCGTGTCTGGGGATGGGGTCTCCAGAAGCCCCTCCTGCAGGCTTGGTGACAAATCTCTGTCACTGCCCCACTTCGGGGCCCATCTCTCCGTCACTTGCCAGGACTGGCCTTCCTCTGGGTGCACTTTAGACTCACAGTCCCTAGGAGGCACATGGAGTAAGGACGATGAGTTTGCTTTAACTATGGGGAAACTGAGGTTTAGGGCAGGGGTGGAACCCACCCCAGGCTACACAGATGGGCGCTGGGTGTCCCTGCAAGGCCATCTTCTCGGTGCCCCCACGGCTGCCTGTCAGTGAGGAAGTTTGCTCCACCCAGCTCAGGGGCGAGGGGAGCTGGGAGGGAGATGCAGCCCAGGCCCTGCGTAGAGCGGGCTCCGGTGGGCAGAGGGGGCTCCGGTGGGCAGGGCGGGCTCCGGTGGGCAGAGCAGGCTCCGGTGGGCAGAGGGCTCTCAGCAAGCCAGGTCCCCAACCACAGCTACAGGGGGCACTGGGGGGAGGTGCCCTGAGGACACCCATCACTGCAAATGGGCTGGGGACAGTGGCCACCACCGTTTCTGTACTCTCCGGGTCAGTTCCCAGGCCGGCGGGCCGGGGGCTGTTAGGAAAGTTCACGGAGCAGCAGGTGCAAGGCCCGTGTGGACCATGTCCCTGGCCCAGCCTGAATCCAGCCTGAGGGGCAGGTCCCAGCCCCTCCCTGCCCAGGAGCCCCAGCTGCCCTCATTCTCCTCCGGACGCTTCACACTCAGCTCCTGCCAGGCCTCTCCCGCCTTTCCCAGGCCCAGGCATCTGTGTGTTCCCACCACCCCTGCTGCCACCAGAGCCCAGGGAAACACCTGCCTCAGCTGACCCCGCAGCTGACACCTGGGCCTTCGGTGGCACCTGGTCAGCGGGGCTTCGGGAACCCACTCGGACCCCGCTCCCCAGCCTGCGCTCCAGCCGCCACCACAGGGTGCCCTCCCCAGGGCCACACCTGCCGCCTCTTCTGAGTTCTACCCAAGTCTTGCACAGGTGGCAACATGCAAGGGCCCAGATGTGTGGTCCTGGGGAGGCAGTGGCTTTAGGTGCCCCGTACAACACCCAAGGGCCCAGCTCAGAGGCTTAGGACCCTGAGAAGGCCAGAGGGGCAGAGACACTTGGGGGTCCTTCTAGGAGCACCCCTGGCCTCAATGTCCTCATCCGTTTAGTGGGGGTGGATTCTCTCTCACTGAAAACAGCAGAAGCAAATACTCTTCCCCCCACCAACCTCTCCCCCACCCCCCCACCATGCAGGGAGGAGGCCAGGTGTGAGGAGAGGCCCTTGCCCTCCCTGCAGCCAGGGCCTGGCCATCATACAGCCTTGAGTCCTGATACCACCAGGAGGTGGAGAGGGGCACCCGCACTACAGACAGCCAGGCCTGAGCCCCAGAGGGAGCAGACGGAGGGGCAAGTTCCGCTGCAGGGAGGTGGGTGGGCAGGGGTCGGAGGGCCGGGAGGATGGGTGGGCAGGGGCTGCAGGGGCGGGAGGATGGGTGGGCAGGGGCCGCAGGGGCGGGAGGATGGGTGGGCAGGGGCCGGAGGGGTGGGAGGATGGGTCTGGCCTTTACCTGGGCCTGCCCCACCTCCCAAGTAACCCCAAGCTGGAGCTGGGCTGTCGCCGGCAACAGTATTGTTATTTGCAGCCGAAGGGGACTCATTAGCAAGTTAGCACCTCCATCGTCGCCATGGCAACAGCAGAGGTGCCAGGCAACCGCTGCTCCTGCGGCAGCCGCCACCATAGAGCAGGCTCCTCTGCAGAGTGGGCATGTGCCCCTCCCTTCGCTCCCACCCACCCCAGCAGGTTTCTGGCAGTCCAGAGCCCAGTGGGGTGGGTTCCCCAGCCCCTCCGCTCCTCTGCCCTTCCTGGTCCTAACCTTCCTGTGCACTCTTGGTGCCTGCTGTGCCCAGGCTCACTCCCTGGAGGCCTTCTCTGTACTTCGAAGGGCTGACCGAGTGCCCCTCCTTCAGGAAGCCTCCGTGCCATGCTGGCCTCTGGGAAAGCATCCTCACCTACAGGGTCTCTGGACATACAGCTCCCAGGGGGAAGGTCCCTCACCTCTGGCTCCCCAGATGCTAAGGATCAGGGCCCAGCTATGCCAGGGATGAGGCAGGTTGGGTGGGGTGGGGAGCGGAGACACTAGAGACAGCCTGGGGCAGATCAGTGGGGCCAGCACTGGCCACGTGGGAACAGAGGAAAGGAAACGTGGGTGTTGGTTCTGTGTCTCTCCTTTCCCCACCCCACATCCCAAGCCCTCCTGAGCACCTGTGGCCCTGCTATTCAAGGGCCTATGTGTTGGGTGGTGAGAGCCATGGCTGACGGGATGTCCGCCCCCCAACCCCTGGCACAGCCCCATATATCCTCTTCAAAGGTCTTTGAGCCCAGGAGGAAGTTTCCAAGCCCAAAGTCAGAAGGAGGCTCCTCCCAGGCCCACACCTTCCAGAAGGCAGCGGGCAGCTGCCCTGCCCTGGGACACAGCAGCCTGACTCCAGTGCAGCATGCACACTGCCCTTTGTGTGTGCCAGAACACACCCATTTGCACACCCACTCCAAACACGGCTGGTGCTCCCAGCTTACCCACAATGCACCTGCCTGTGTGCAAGCACCCACGTGAGAATGTGCGCACACGCATGTGGTGCTGCGCACGCACCACAGTCCATGCACAACCTTGCCCTCTGCATGCAGACTTCCGGGAACCCCAGGACCCCAGTGCCCTAGGGGTCAGCTTGACTGCTCACAAAAGAGAGCTCCCACACCTGAGGCCCCCACGCAGCACATCCCTGACCCTGAGCACAGATGGGACCAGGGAGTCCTGGGCCATCCCCAACTCCCCACTGACAGCATCCTCACCAGGTTACCTTCTGCTCAGCACCTAGAGACAGGGAATTCACTACCTTCAGAGACGGCTGCCAGGACTGTCAACCATGGGGAGATGGGACCATGCCTCCCCCTCACACCCAGGCAGGCCCTCGGAGCTGTCCGGCTCACTGGCTCGGGGCGCCTCTGGAGGCAGAAGTCATGCTGAGAAGGCTGGGGAGAGACTGGTGGTGCCTCTGGGAGGCAGGGGCCCTGCACTCTCACAGGTCAGCTCTGCCCTCACTGGGCTCCCCCAAACACCCTCATCCCTGCGTCCCCTCAACTCTCTGGGTTAGTGCTGCAGGACTCAAGCTGCCTTCCCTCTGCTCCACTGGGCCAACGGCAAGGCCAGGCAGAGCCACCCTGGCCTGGGAAGCTGTGGACCTGGGAGAAAGTGGGGTGGGCTGGAGGTTGCCTGCAATCCCAGGAACAGGGTCTGAGCTTGGCACAGGGGACTGCGACAGCTGACCCTCAGAGCCGGACAATCCAGGTTCCCTCCCTTCCCACCGGGCCTGTGCCCCTGCTCCCAGTCACTGTGCCACATGAGAAACACCGGGACAAGCCTGGGGCTTCCACAGGTCACCTCGCTGAGCAACTCAGGCAGAAGGGGCGTCAGCCCGTGCAGTTCTCATGGCCGGAGTCCAACCATCTCTCTCTCGCCCTGGGTCTGCCCCCTTCCCCGTCTTCTGCAAGAAGTGACTCCTAGGTCTCTCCAGTCACCGGCCGATGCCCCTTCGAGGAGGTGCCTGTCCAGCAGTAGCCTCTAGGCCCTGACTTCAGCCCCAGTCTGAGGAGACAGGAGTTCTGGAGTAGAGACTGGCTCTAAATGTCTTTCAGCATCTCTGTTCCCGGGACTTTATTCCCAGAAGCCTCCCGGAGGACGGAGGGCACCAGAGGAACAGAACCTGCCTGGCAACATGCCCAGAAACACTCGTGCAACCCCAGGCTGGCTGCAGCAGGAGGTATTTCAGTGAGACCTCAGGATGAACTGCCAGCTTGTCACATGACCTGCCATTCGCATCCAGTGCTTATTAGCAGTGAATGCATGGCACTGTCCTCAGGGTGCAGGGCTCAGCCTGGGGTACTACAGCCACCCCTGGACCCCCCCAGGTGCAACAGTGTCTGAGACTGAGTTGGGCCAGGAGGGAGGCAAGGGAGAGGGCAGGGGCCTGGACCTCCACTCAGACCCCTTGCAGGGGCACAAAAGGAGCTTCCCTGGCCTGCAGCAAGCACCCCACCCCCAGCCCAGGCCGCACAGCAAGAGCACTGCGGAGCCACGCTGCCTCCTCCACCCCCTCCTCCATCCCGCGGCGTCCCCGCCCCCCATCATGCAGCACCAGGGCCCCTTCTGCCCCCAGCAGAGGCCGGTACACCCAGGAGCAGGGAGTCGGAGGCAGATTCTCCCGGACGGGGTGACCTGGTGGGGGCTGGGCCTATTGTCACCCTCCCCCTTCCAGGCCAGACTCTCAGGTACCCCCACCTGGCCCGCTCCGCATCCCCGCCCGGCAGCAGGGCCCTGCGAGGCGGCTGCAGTAGCCTGGCTGTGCCAGCCCCTCCCCCAGCGCCAAGGCGGCCTCTGCACCAGGCGGAAGGACTCGGGGGCTTCATCCTGCAGGGCCGGTTGGGCACCCCGGGGTGGGGGCTCGGGGCGGCCTGGACGTTCGGGAGGATGGATCTGCAGCCTTCCCCCCGACAGCGGGCGGCCCCTTCCGGGGTGTCCCAGGCCAGAGGCCGCCGCGTCCCTCCCACGGCCCAGGCTCCGCACCTCCCGGGTCGGCTCAGGGCCGGGGTCCGCCCGCTCCGGCTCTGCTCCCCGCGGGGGAGCCGTTCGGGGCGTCGGGGGCTCTCGCGGGGGCTCGCACGGATCCGCGCTGGATCGCAAGTGGCCCCGGAGGGTCCCTGACGTGCGTCCCCCGCCCTCCCCACCCGGAGACTGAGCTGCGCGGAGAAGGGCGGCCGCGCGGCAGGCGGGCGTGGGCTGGGCCGGGGTCCGCCGGGCGCTGCGGGGGGCGGGGAAGGGCCTCGCTGTCCCGGGCGCCTCCGGGGCCGCCGCCTCCTTCTCCCGGGCGCCCGCCGGGTGCAGCCGCCCCCAGCGCCCCTGGGCCGGGCTGGTGAACCCCGACCCGGTCCCCGCCGGCGCCCGCCCCCGCCCCACTCACCTCGCTGGCGCTCGCCTCTGGGGCACTCCGGGGGCCCGCGCCGCGCTCAGGGCGCCCGCTCGGCTGCGCCGTCCATGGGCCCGGCGGGGGCCCGCGCAGCCGGGGCAGGGGCC
>NW_022437152.1:747599-759938 GCF_009761245.1 Sapajus apella
TGCGGGCGGGCTCGGGCTCGGGCCCCGGGCTTCCGCGGCCCGCGGGGGGGGGGGCGCCGGGGGGGGCCGCGGAGCCGGCTGGGCCGCCGCGCTCGGCCGCGAGTGACAGGCCCGGGGCGGAGGGCGGGGCGGCCGCGGGGATGAGGTCATGCCGAGCGAAAAAAGCCCCTGACGTCACCTGTATCCAATCAGCGCGCGCGGCTCGGGGGCAGGTGACGTCAGCGGAGCCCGGGCTCGGGGTGAGGACAGGAGGCGGCGGCCGCGGGGGGGTGCGGGTCGGGTCGCGCCGCCGCCGCCGCCTTCCGCCCTCCGCGCTCACCCCGGGACCGGCTCTTAAAGGGGCCACCGGCGCCCGGGCCCGGTGCGCGCGGACCCCGCCTCCAGGAAGCCCTCCCGGCCCCGCGTTCTGCGTTCTCCCGGGACCCCCGCCGCGCCGCACAGACCCCGGGCGGTCCCGCCAAGCGGCCCCGGGCGCGAAGTCCTCTCTCCTGCCCGCTCCACCCTCCGCCCAGTCTTTGTTGGCGCGGGGCCGCCGCCGGGAGCCCTCCCCAGACCCGCGCCGTCGCCCCTCGCGTCCCGGGCGCACGTTTTACCTGCAGCGGCTGCGCTCGCCCCGCCGCGACCCCCGCAGGACGGAGCCGGAGACCCCTGACTCGGTCGGACCCGGGACGCTGTGATCACCGACGAGCCGCCCGCCTCGGGCCACACATCCACGAACTCCAGGGGGGGCTCCCCAAGACGACGCTGTCCCCCCCGGCCCTCCCGCTTCCGTGGAAAGCCTCCCAGACGACCTCCGTGCGAGCTGCTGAGTGGCCGCTCCCCGCCGACCGCTGTGGGAACAGCTCCGCGCGCGCGGCGGGGACGCGGCGAGGCCGGGGCAGGAAGAACGCGCGCGTAATTGCACCTTGGTAGGTGCTGGGCGGGAGCGACGGGGTCAGACTCGCGCTGGACGGGAAGGGCGGGCGGAGGCCTCGCTGTCCTCGAGGAAGGGGACAAAGACCCCTGCCCGGGAGCCAAGGAGCCTGGGAGCCTTTGAAGGTAATGATTTTTTTTTTGGGGGGGTGACCAGACACCCCAGACATTTCTAAAAGGCCCCCTTCCCGCTGCCAGGTGGAGAGGGAGCGTGCGGGTGGTCCGCCTTCTGCTTGGGCCTCGCAGGGTCACCCCGCGGCTGTGAGAGGCCTCGGCCGCTGGTTGAATGAAGGGCCACAGAAAATGAAGCTGGCGCGACGACCGCAGAACTCTCGGTGGGCACCCAGGACCCCAGAGCTCGGGGTGCGAAGGCGATTCAGGCTGGGGGTGGGGAGGATTGTGGGCAGCAGGGGGTGCTGAGCGGGGCTCCGGGTCCCCCGTTTCCATACCCAGTCTGCCTGCAGGCCTCAGAGCTGAGCACACAGCTGGCGATTAATAAGTGCTTACAGCTCCCTCCCTGGCTAGCCTGAGGGGACCAGGCAGTTGCCCGTGTGGGGTGGGGGTGGCGGTGGCGTGCGTTCCCGGCGCAGAGTTGGCACACAGGACAAACAAATGCCTTGGTGGGCATGGGGCTGTCCCAGAAGGAAGCCCTGGGAGCCCAGGGGTGACTGGGGTTGGGGCTGTGCCCCAAAGCGGAGGGCCCTGCGAGGAGGGAGGTCCTGGCTGGAGGGGACCCCTGGGCTGGAGCTGCGGGACCCCGACGCGGGTCCTGGTGAGTGGGGGTGAGGGCCGCAGGCTTGCTGGGTTTGAAAAGCGGGAGAGGCTTGGCCCTGGGAGGGAGCAGGACGATTCAGGCTGAGACCCGGAGGGGGCCGGGTGGCCACAGGGAGCGAATGAGGTCCCTGAGGAGGTAGTCGCAGGCTTGGAAGGGCCTGGGACCGCATGCGTGGAGGTTGTTGGTTAGATAGCGAGGCTGTCTTTTGGGGGAAAGCCTCACCTGGCTTGCTCCCCTTGCAAGGCCTAGGTGAGCCTAATGGGGAAGGGACCGGTGCATCTGCTGCCCAGCTGGGATGTGGCCCGCACCTGCCTGTGGCCTGGGAGTGCCTATTGTCCCCTAAGAGCTCTGGTTATACCCTGGGCAGCTCCTGGCCAGGCTGGAGCAGGTGGCAGGCAGCGAGCTTGAATCCCTCCTGGAGGCTCCCAGGGGGTGGCTTGGTGGGGAACGCAGCTTCCCCTGGAGTGCCTGGGCTGTCCCTGGGGAGGGGAGCGCCCTTGGGCGCGATTGTTATAATCCTCCTGGTCATTTTCGTGCAAATAAGCAGTGAGAATCTTAGGTTCTGCCCCCAACCAGGGGGGAGGGTTGGGGAGGTGGCGCCCTGGAGAGAACTGGCTGTGGCTTTTCTGCGGCCCCGCTGCTTGGATCCTTGTGCCCTTTGCACCCGGCAGGGGCCGGCGGGCTGGGCGCTTGCCTGGGGTGGGCGCAGGGGCCTGCGTGCCCCGACCGGCTCAGCTCAGTTCAGATCGGCGGCCGCACCGACTCCCAGCACAGGTGTGGACGTGGGTGGCAGGCGCGACCCAGGGAGGGGGCTTTGGTGTCAGTCCCGACCCGGGCCTATGGACGCCGCCTCGGGTCTCCGAGGCTAGGGAGGCCAGGGAGGCACCAAGGCCGCAGCGAGGGTCCTGGCGGGGCCCAGCAGGCTCGCGCAGGACGCGCGTTCGGGGCCGGACGGGTGGGGTCTGAGCGGGACCGGCCCGGCGGTTCGCGCGCGCCCTCTGCCGTCCGCAGGCTCGCCGCCAGGAGGACGCCCAAGGTCGTTTCCCGAAGCATCCTTATGCGGGAGGAGCGCTGGGCTCACTTTGTCGCTGATGCGCATGTAATTGCTTCAGCTAATTATGTACAGCAAACCTCCGTGCCATGGTTTTCCCAGCCTTTTTAAAGTCAAGGCATAGTTAACTCAATAAAATGCCCATCCCAGCTGTTCAAGTAGGCTTTTTTCCAGTTATTTCTTTAAAAACCTTATTTTTTTATTGTGGTAAAATACAACAGCATACGGTTACATGCCATGTACCATATGAATTATTTTCAAGTGAATTTATCAGCATTAAGTACATTCACGTTGCTGTGTGAGCATCACCACCACCCATCTCTGGAGCTCTTCATCTTGCAAAATTGGAACTCTGTGCTTATTAGACAGAGTTAGTTATTAGTTCCCAACCCCCCTCCCTAGCGTTTGGCACCCATTATTCAAGTAAATGGCATTCTTGTCGTCCAGGCTGGAGTGCAATGGCGTGATCTCAGCTCACTGCAACCTCCATCTCCAGGTTCAAGCGATTCTCCTGCCTCAGCCTCCTGAGTGGCTGGAATTACAGGCACGTGACACCACGCCCAGCTAAATTTTGCATTTTTAGTAGAGACGGAGTTTTGCTGTGTTGGTTAGGCTGGTCTTGAACTCCTGACCTCAAGTGATTCTCCCACCTCGGCCTTGCAAAGTGCTGGGATTACAGGCATGAGCCACCACGCCTGGCCAGTAGATGGGTTTTGACAACTGTGTATACAGTTTTATCACCACCATAATGACACCTAGAAACTTTGTTACTCAAGGAAGTTCCCTGGTGCCCCATCCTCACCCTCTGACCTGTCGCCGTCAGTTACTGCCATCTGTTCCTATACTTCATAGAAATGGAAACATACAGTGAGTGGACTTTTGCCCTGGCATCTTTCACTCAAGGAAATACTATTTTTTTTTTTTCCAGGCAGTCTCTCTGTCGCCAGGCTGGAGTGCAGTGGTGTGATCTCGGCTCACCGCAACCTCTGCCTCCTGGCTTCAAGCGATTCTGCAGCCTCAGCCTCCCGAGTAGCTGGGATTACAGGTGCCCACCACCACGCCAGCCTAATTTTTGTATTTTTTAGTAGAGATGGGGTTTCATCACGTTGGGCAGGCTGGCTTCGAACTCCTGACCTCAAGTGATCCACCCGCCTCAGCCTCCCAAAGTGCTTGGATTACAGGCCCGGCCTTAAGGAAATACGTTTCAGATTCATCCATATTGCTGCTTTCTCACAACGTGATAATAAATATCTCTGTGGTACTGTATTTTATGGGTGTACAGCGATAGTTGAACCAATTCTTTATTTTTTACATGTTAGGTTAGTTTCATATTTGGGCTGTAAAAACCTGCAGTGGGTCTCACGATTTTATCCAGGCTGGACTGAACTTCTCACGGGCTCAAGCGATCCTCCTGCATCAGGCTCTCAAGTAGCTGGGATTACAGGCATGTTCCACCACACCCAACTCCTACGTGTTTTTAACACACTTTTCAGATTACTTTTCTTTCTTTCCTCCCGCCCTCTCTCCCCTATTTCCTTTCTTCCATGATTCCATCCTTCCTGTCTCCCTTTTCTCTCTTGACAGGAGCTCACTCTGTCACCCAGGCCGGAGTGCCCTGGTCGGAACATGGCCCACTGCAGCCTCAACCTCCTGAGCTCAGCGGATCCTCCCATCCCAGCCTCCTGAGTAGCTGGGTCTACGGAAGTGTGCCACCATGTCTAGCTAATTAAAAAAAATTTTTTTTGGCCAGGTCTAGTGGTCTGTATGCCTGCAATCCTAGCTACTTGGGAGGCTGAGGCACAAGAATCGCTTGAACCCAGGAGGGGGTTGCAATGAGCTAAGATCGTGTCACTGCACTCCAGCCTGGGGAACAGAGTGAGACTCCATCTCAAAAAAAAAAATGTATTTATTTATTTATTTTTTTGTAGAGATGAGGTCTCGCTATGTCACCGAGGCTGGCCTTAAACTCCTGGGCCTAAGCAATCCTCCTGTCTCGGCCTTCCAAAATGCTGGGATTACAGGATTCTTTTCTTCCCTAGGTTTTTTTGAGATGGAGTTTTGCTCTTGTTGCCCAGGCTGGAGTGCACTGGTGCAGTCTGGGAGAAACACGGTGGCCGCAGCCCTGGGGCGGATTTGTCTGAGGAATGTGGGTCTGAGAAGTGGGCTTGCCAGGTGGCAGGGTTTCCCACCTTCTGTGTCCTCAGATATGGCTAAGTTGCCCTGACTGGGGAATTTGAACACACACCCCGCCAGCAGGCTAGGAGAACTTCATTTAAAACCCTTGCCAGGGCCAGTTGTGGTGGCTCATGCCTGTAATCCCAGCACTTTGGGAGGCTGGGGCAGGTGGATCACCTGAGGTCAGGAGTTTGAGATCAGCCTGGCCAACTTGGTGAAACCCCGTCTCTACCAAAAAAATACAAAAATTAGCTGGGTGTGGTGGTGGGCACCTGTAATCCCAGCTACTAGGGAGGCTGAGGCAGGAGAATTGCTTGAACCCGGGAGATGGAGGTTGCCGTGAGCCGAGATTGTGCCGTTGCTCTCCAGGGTCAGAGACAAAAGCAAAACTGTCTCAAAAAAATAATAAAATAAAACGCCAGCACCTGGGGTTTGAGGCATTCTGATTGTAGACGCATTTGCTTGATAGATTGATGAGGAGGACACTGGACTGTCTTCTCACGCAGGCTACATATTTAGTTTGAAGACGTCCTTCTGTAGTGCTTTATTGTCTGTCTGTCTCGGCTCACGGCAGCCTCCTCCTCCCTGGTTCAAGCAATTCTCCTGCTTTAGCTGACTGACTTGGGAGTAGAGACGGTGTTTCACCATCTTTGCCAGGCTGGCCTTGAACTCCTGACTTCGTGATCCACCTGCCTCAGCCTCCCAAAGTGCTGGGATTACAGGCGTGAGCCACCGCGCCCAGCCGTATGGCTTGATGTCTTCCTGCTGCACACATTACGCCTGAGATTACGGTTTCAATTGCTTTGTGAAAGGCTTCTTATAAAAACCACGATTTCTGCTGTGCTGTTATTTGTCGTGGGCAGGCTGACGTCAGCTCTCTGACGTTTCTTGCTCCTCCAGGCGGCCGTCAGTAGCTTCACTTGGACTTCCCGGGCAGATGGCCACACCGTCGGTGACCTCACGTTGCTTATTTCCTTGTGTGTTGCTTGGGCTGGGATCACCGTGACGGTGCTGAGCGGATGTGGTGACGGCGGGAGCCTCAGCCTCCAGTTTTGAGAAAGTAGCCAGATGCAAAGCTCAGTGCACACGTTTTCTGGAAGGGTGAATCATAGGGGTGCGTGCGTGGGGCAGGAACGCACCAAGCCAGGGAGGGGTGAAGCACAGGCAAGGCTGTGTCTCACTCAGCTGCTGAGTCTTTTTGAAGTTGGAGCTGGCCGAGTCTGCACACCCCCTCCCGTGAGAACTTGCAGCGATGCTCAGCTCAGAACAGTCCACGGGGGGTGGGGGGGGAGACGAGTTTCTCTGCAAGCCCTTCCTGTCTTCTGCTCTCGTGGGTCGGAGTTACCCTCCTGGGGGATTAACATCCCCGCACCTTCGGGTGGTGTTACTGGCCCCTCTGGGCAGCCGCTGGGCAGGCTGGAGCATCTGAGAGTTTGGGGAGGCTGGAGCAGCGTGCAGAAGCTTCTGGAGCTCCCGTTGCTGCAGGAATGTGATGGTCAAATCACAGGCTGGCCCTCCCTGGGCAGCAAGGCAAGGGACCGAGGCTGGGGCAGGCAGGACCAAGCAGCTGAGACACATGTGAGGGGGTCTGTGCAGTTCCTGACTTCAAATGGAATATTCTAGAGCATCCCGACATGAACAAGTTGCTTGCCAGGCCTGGCCCCAAAACTGTCACCTGGGTGGCTCACTCCAGCATGTGTGCAAATAGCCATAGTTGTCTGCAGCCTCCGTCACCCCTGCATCAGGGAGTCACCCCCCAGCCTCCTGCTAATGCCGCTTCTCCCAAAGGCTATCAGGTCAGGACATAGGGGTGCAGTCAGCGCAGTGGGAGTGCCCAGGGGAAGTCGGTTCCCCTGCTCCGCAAGGGTCTGGATCAGGACACAGGGGTGCAGGCAGCACAGTGGGGGTGCCCAGGAGGGGTGGCTTCCCCTGCTCCACAAGGGTCTGGCACTGTTGAGGCGCTTTTGGTCTAGGCCACTGAGTGGCCACTGGCCACCTCCCAGAGCCACATGGGAGCTGAATGTCTCGGGTGCTTGCCCCGCTGATCTCATCTTTGGAGACCCCGGTCAGCAGCACCTCCACAGTGGCATGCTGGGCCCCTCGGGGAGCAGCTGTCATTCCTGTGTTTGGTGTCATCTGGCGTTGTAGAGACTGGTTTTAGGGGACTCTGTCTTCATCCAGGGTGTCTGTAGACCCCGGCTTATTATGGCCTCTGGCTCAGGACCTCTGGGCACTAAGAAGGGAGGCAGTAGATCCTCTTCCTTGAGGAGGCAGGTCCTGACGGCACTCAGCCTTCCTCAGGTGAGGGCTCTATTCTCCAGCTCTCAGTGTGCCTCGCCATGGCCTGAGGGGAACAGTCACGCCCCCAGGCTTGGGACGGCTCTCCCCATGGCTCATGGCAGTCCCTGGGTTCTGTCAGCCCTGGGAGTGGCTCCCAGCCCAGGCCATACCGGGGCTGTCGAGGCAGAAGTCCACACAGCAAGGCGGCAGAGCTGGGTAGAGTGTGGAGTACACAGGAACCACCTGGCTGTGCCCTGACCCTGGGGCGTGACGTGGTTGCCCCTGCCCTGGCGCCTGGACCATCACTGGCCTGCGTGTGGACTCTGGTGGCGGGGGCCCCTCTTCTCCCCCCGCTGCAGGTCTCCATCCATGGGGTCCCCAGGGCCCCTGCTTCTTGCCCTGTCCTGACCCCTCTGTGACCCAGTCAGCTTCGGGATTTCCCTGCACGTTGGAGCTCAAGCTGGGGCCTCGAACATTCCCAGGCTCTGAGAAAGGTGTTGCCCAAAATGTTGAAAGTGCAAACACGTTGCTCACCACATGGAAATTAGCCCCGGACTGAAACCAATTACGCCTCAAACAAGCTCAGAACCACCCCGTCATTGTGGAGGGCACCTGGGAGGTGTCTCCTGCTGTCCATCTCCAGAAGCTGCCGCGTCTGCGTGTAAGTCCCCAGCAGGGGCTGGACGGGTCACCCTGCTTCTGGGGTGACTCCAGCTGTGGAGCCAGTGGGACAGAGCAGCGTCTTGGGACTCTATGCGGGGTTACATTGCCATCGGGGTGGCCCTGGTGGTGGTGGTTGGGACAGGGCACGGTTGTGCTTTCTCTGTGGGGCCGGGGATTCTCCTGGTCTTCCCCATGGGACAGCGGTGACCATGGCCCTACTGGGCCGCGTGTGTAGCCCACACTTGTCACTCAGCCTCTAACCAGGAGCATGGGGGTGGAGGGGCCATGCTTCCCCCAGCACCCGCAGCCACAGTGTGCTGAGGGCGTTCTCTGCGGGTTCTCGGGGAATGCTGAAGCCCGTGCCGTCAGCTCAGCTGTGCTTCTCTGTTGTTGGTCTTTTGAATGCTTTCCCTCCATTTACTGAGATGAGGAAGCATTTCTCCTCCTTTGTTCTATGAATGTGGTAAAGTGCATGGGTTGGATTTTGAATGTATAATCAGTCTTTCATCCCTGCTCATGATATATTTGCTGAATTTTGTTAGATTTTTACGTTCGCACATGAAATATTTGGCAAATACAGTTTCTTTCTTTTTTCTGAGATGGAGTCTCACTCTGTTGCCCAGACTGGAGTGCCGTGGCACGATCTTGGCTCAGCCCACTGCAACCTCTGCCTCCTGGGTTCAAGTGATTCTCCTGCCTCAGCCTCCCAAGTAGCTGGGATTACAGGTGCCCGCCACCATGCCCGGCTAATTTTTGTATTTTTAGTGGAGTCCAGGTTTCACCACGTTGGCCAGGCTGGTCTTGAACTCCTGACCTCAAGTGATCCTCCTGCTTCGGCCTCCCAAAGTGCTGGGATTACAGGCGTGAGCCACCGCACCTGTCCACATTTTCTTTCTGGCTGTTTCTTTGCCTCGTTTTGCTACCAAGAGGGTGCTAATCTCATGAAGTCAATTGGGAAACATTTCGTTTTTGCTCTCTAGGAGAGCCTGTGAAAGGCTTGCATATTCATTTCCACTTGCTGCCGAAATAAATGACCACAGGTGCAGCCGTTTAGTGTTTAAAACAACACAAATGTATTACTTTAAGGTTCCGAAGGCCGGAAGTACAAAATAGGTCTTAATGGCGGGGCGTGGTGCCTCATACCTGTAATCCCAGCACTCTGAGGGGCCAAGGCAGGCAGATGACGAGGTCAGGAGATTGAGACTAGCCTGGCCAACATGGTGAAACCCCATCTCTACTAAAAATACACAAATTAGCCAGGGCGTGGTAGAACACGCCTATAATCCCAGCTACTCAGAGGGCTGAGGCAGGAGAATTGCTTGAACCCAGAAGGCAGAGGTTGTAGTGAGCCGAGATCACACCAAGGCACTCCAGCCTGGGTGACAGGAGTGAAACTCTGTCTCAAAAACAAACAAAAAATCCAAAATAGGTCTTACAAGCTGCAATGAGGCGGTCAGGGGGTGGAGGTGGGCGCTCTGGGGGGTGTGTTCCCTGCAGTCTCTGGCTCGGACGGTGCCTGCCTGTGGCACATCCTCATCCTCAGAGCACCCCAGCCTCGGTGTCTGTCAGCATCTCTGACTCTGACCCTCTTACCTCCATCTCATCCAGACTCTCAGGATCACGTCACAGCCACCGGGATGATCCAGGTCCCCATCTCAGGGTCCCTAACCTTCACTGCATTGCAAAGTCCCTCTTGCCATGGAGGGTAACAGCAGGGAGGAATCAATCAGAAAGCTACAGCCACAGGTTCCAGGGATGAGGATGTGGACATTTTTGGGTGTCCGTTATTCTGTCTACCATGGTTGGTATTATTTCTTCCTTAAGTGTCTGGAAGAATTCATATGTGAAGACATCTAGCCTGGCGCTTCCTTTAGTGTTCTTAATTTTTAATTTTTATTTTTCAGATGGTGCCTCACTATGTTGCCCAGCCTGGTCTTTAACTCCTGGGCTCAAGCAGTCCCCCCATCTTGGCCTCCCAAAGTGCTAGGGTTACAGGTGTGAGCCACTGTGCCTGACTATGGGAAGGTTTTTTTTTTTTTTTTAATTTTTTTGAGACAGAGTCTTGCTCTTGTTGCCCAGGCTGGAGTGCAGTGTTACAATCTCGGCTCACTGCAGCCTCGGCCTCCTGGGTTCAAGCGATTCTCCTGCCTCAGCCTCCTGAGTAGCTGCGATTACAGGCGCCCACGACCATACCCAGCTAATTTTTATATTTTTAGTAGAGACAGGGTTTTGTCATGTTGGCCAGGCTGGTCTCGAACTCCTGACCACGTGATCTGGCCACCTCAGCCTCCCAAAGTGCTGGGATTACAGGTGTGAGCCACCATGCCTGGCCCGGGAAGGTTTTTAATTACAGGTTCAATTTCTTTGATGGCTGTAGGACTGTTTACAAATCACGATTTCACCTTGTGTCAGTTGTGGTGGAGTTGTGTCTGTTTACAAATCACTATTTCACCTTGTGTCAGTTGTGGTGGAGTTGTGTTTTTCAAGGAATTTGTCTGCTTTATCTAAATTTTCAAGTTATGCATGTAAATTCACTTTATCTCCCCACACCGAAAATAATCAAATGCTCTCTGAGCCTCATTCCCAAAATCTGCAGAACGAGGCCCAAGATTGAGGCCTGGGGAAGGGAGGAAGAGCCCAGCATTTTCTTCCTCTAGGTGGGGACTGCTGTGGGCTGAACGTTCCTCCCCGCAAGTTCACTGTGATGATATTTGGGACATGATTATGTCATGAGGGTGGAGCCTGGAATTACTGAGTTTATAAAAGAGATCCCAGGCTGGGCGTGGTGGCTCACACCTGTAATCCCAGTACTTTGGGAAGGGGAGGTGGGTAGACTGCTTGAGGTCAGGAGTTCAAGGCCAGCCTGGCCAACCTGGTGAAACCCTGTCTCTACTAAAAATACAGAAATTAGCCAGTCCTGGTGGTGTGTGCCTGTAATCCCAGCAACTTGTGGGCTGAGAGAGAAGAATCACTTGAACCTGGGAGGTAGAGGCTGCAGTGAGCCGAGATGGCACCACTGCACTTCAACCAGGGTGACACAGCAAGACTCTTATCTCAAACAAAACAAAACGGAAACTCAAAGAGCTCCCTTGGCCCTCAGAAGACACCAGATTTGCTGGCATCTTTTTATTTATTTTTAGACAGTGTCTCGCTCTGTCACTCATGCTGTGGCACAGTGGCATGATCACCATTTGCTGCGGCCTCAACCTCCCGGCTCAAGTGATCCTCCCACCTCAGCCTCCAGAGCAGCTGGGACCACAGGTGTGTGCTGCCACACCTAATTTTGTTCTATTTTTTGTAGAGACAGGGTTCCTGCTTTATTGCCCTGACTGGACTCAAACTCCTGGCCTTGTGATCCTCCCACCTCGGCCTCCCAAAGTGCTGAGAATACAGGCGTGAGCCTTGCTGGCATCTTTAATTCAGACTGCCGGCTTCCAGAACCCTGAGAAATACACCTCAGCTGCTCATAACAGGCCATGGGATTCTGTTACATCGGCCCAAAGGGGATAAGACCATGTGTTGAACAGGCCGTGACACCCCTCCCGCCTCAGTGATTGCTTTTGCCTCATCAAGGCAAGACATCCCTGCCCTGGGCCAGATGCCAAGAGGATGTGGTGGAGGGCTGCACAGCGAGGGACGGAGCCAGGTGGCCCCTGGTGCTCCCGCCTGTGACCGCCACGGTGTCCAGGGCCCCTGCTGGCCAGGGCACCACACCTGCAGCCCTGGTCTGGTTCAGGGCAGGTGTGTGGGATTCCCAGGGGACACAATGCAGCCCCAGATTCCTCCCACCTGCCTCGAGAGGGAAATAAGCAGACAAATACACCAAGACAGCTATGGGGTGCTGGGGCGAGTGGTTTATTGGATGTTGACAGGACAGAGATCCGAACTCCTAGTGACTGCATAGTGAGTGGGCACCCTGGGCTGTCCTGCAGGGGTGTCCATGCTGGACACAGTGCCAGCAGGCAGGGCTTGGGGACAGGCATGTGCTGCAGGCTGGGGGCGGGGTGGTCTTCAGATGCCGTAAAAGTCATTCTTCTTGGATACGGGGGCCCATGGCATTTCTTAGTAGGAGATCAAAGAGAAGTGCTCATGCTTGGCAAGGCAGGAGGGCGGGAGATAGGGCAGCAGGTGCGGAAGGAGAGTCTGGCTCACTGGGTGCCAGGAAAAGGAGGTAAAGGCAGGGAAGCAACCTCTGGCTCCCAACCAGAGATGGCCACGGTAAGAGTCCTGCAAAGCCAGAGATCAGATCTTGCACTGGCAGCACACAGGGGCACAGCAGCTGGACTGGCAGCAGGATGACCCACAGCCTGAGGAGTAACAGCAGGGCTTGCAGCAGCTGGACTGGCAGCAGCCACAAGAGCCACAGCCCCCCTTAGAGCCCCCACAAGAGCCACAGCCCCCCTTGCAGCCCCCACAGGAGCTACAGCCCCCCTTGCAGCCCCCACAGGAGCCACAGCCCCCCTTGGAGCCCCCACAGGAGCCA
>NW_022437152.1:759948-766924 GCF_009761245.1 Sapajus apella
CCCACAGGAGCCACAGCCCCCCTTGGAGCCCCCACAGGAGCCACAGCTGGAGCAGGAACAGGTTGGCACACAGCAGCACACGGGCTTGCAGCAGCACATGGGCACACAGCAGCTGGAGCCACAGCCCCCACAGCCGGAGCCACAGCCCCCCTTGGAGCCCCCACAGGAGCCACAGCCCCCTTTGGAGCCCCCACAGGAGCCACAGCTGGAGCAGGAACAGGCTGGCACACAGCAGCACTCGGGCTTGCAGCAACAGATGGGGACACAGCAGCCGGAGCCACAGCCCCCACAGCCAGAGCCACAGCCCCCACAGCCGGAGCCACAGCCCCCACAGGAGCCACAGCCCCCACAGCCGGAGCCACAGCCCCCACAGCCGGAGCCACAGCCTCCAGAGCAGCCACAGCAGCCCATGTTTCTGGTGGGTTGAGGGTGGAGCAGGTAAAGGAGCAGGTGAGGGTGGGGCAGGTGTGGAGCTCCCTGAGCCTGGGCACTTTATATACCTGCCCAGGGTCAGGTGTGAGGCTGGGCACACAGTCACTTCCTGGTTCCTGTTTGTGCCATTTTGAGGGCCCCCTTTTCTTGTTTCCTCTAGATCAGCCCTTGGTGTGAGACCCATGTGCCATTACTGTTTATGGGCTGCTCGGTGAGTCCCAGTTCTTGCTGAATCTGTGTCCAGACTCGAGGGAGGCCCCCAGGTGCCTAGCCCCTCCCTGTTAGCTCCAGAGTCACACTGGATTTACAAAAGCATGTTTTAGGCAGGGCATAGTGGCTCACACCTGTAATCGCAGCATTTTGGAGGCCTAGGCAGGTGGATCACTTGAGGTCAGGAGTTCAAGACCAGCTTGGCCAAAATGGTGAAACCCCATGTCTACTAAAAACATAAAAATTAGCCGGGTGTGGTGGCTCATGTCTGTAATCCCAGCACTTTGGGAGGCTGAGGCAGGAGAATCGCTTGAACCCAGGAGGTGGAGGTTGCAGTGAGCAGAGATCTCACTACTGCATGGTATCACTCCAGCCTCGGCAACAGAGCAACACTGTTTCAAAGAAAAAAAAAAAAGTAATTTATTTTAGTTGTACAGATGATATATAGAAAATTTATTTAAAGGATGCAAATAAAAAACATCACTCAACTTGTAAAAAAATGGCCTAAAGAAATGAAGTCTCTTTTATTATTTATTTATTTAAATGTTGTATGCACCTTCCAGGAAGTGTTCCTTTTTTTTTTTTTTAAATTTATTTTTATTTTTATTTTAAAGATGGGGTTTCACCATGATGGCCAGGCTGGTCTTGAACTCCTGAGCTCAGGTGATCCACCCACCTCAGCCTCCCAAAGTGCTAGGATTACAGGTGTGAGCCACCGTGCCTGGCCATGAAGTCTCTTTTAAAAATAAATTATTCCCTATACAAATGGTATAGAGAAATTCAAGAAATTATTAGGGCTGGATGGAAACGATATGGGGAGATGTATGAACAGAGACTCCATTTCTTTCCATATTCTCTAGAATAATTTATTGAAAAAATGTGAAAAAAAAGCCACTCAACTTGGGAAACAACGGCCTGAAGAACTGGAGTCTCCGTTCACACACCTCTCCATGTCGTTTCCGTCCCATCCTAACAATTTCTTGAATTTGGAATTTACCATTCTCGTGAAGGTCTTGACGCTCCTACTCAGTATGTATGTTCCTGTGAAAATGTTTTGTGGCTGGGCAGGGTGGCTCATGCCTGTAATCCCAGCACTTTGGGAGGCCGAGGTGGGGAGATCACCTGAGTCCAGGATTTCGAGACCAGCCTGAGCAACATGGTGAAAACTTGTCTCTACTAAAAATACAAAAATTAGCTGGGCATGGTGGCACGTGCCTGTAATCACAGCTACTGGGAGGCTGAGGCAGGGGAATTACTTGAACCTGGGAGGCAGAGTGAGCCGAGATCGCGCCATTGCCCTCCAGCCCGGGTGACAGAGCAAGACTCCGTCTCGAAAAAAAAAGAAAAAACACTTTTACTTGCTTAAAACTTTATGTAAGGGATATTACACTGTATTTCTCTTTGTGTAAATTGCTTTTGAAAAAAATAGGTGTTAGGTTAAAGAGATTTTTCTCTAGGGGACAGGTATGGTTCTCCTTTATTCATTTTCTCTGGTCTCTAAATATATTTACTTCTCCATTTACATGCTGGACATTTTGTTTCCTTTTTGTTGTTATTTCAAGCAAACTGCAACTTTCTTGCCCAAAGCGCCTCCTGCAGGTGTGGGTGCCTAAAGGTGAGGAGGTTCTTATTACCAAGCTGTCTTCCCAAGGGGTCCTCCCAGCCAGCTGCTGTCTGACCAGCATTGCCTGAGAGCTCCTGTTTCCCGGCCCCCCCACCCAAACTTGCAACTGTCCACTTACACTCTGCATGTGGGTGTGTAACTGTGGTTTGATCTGCTCTCTTCCTCCTTACTGGCAATGTGGTGCCTCTTCCCATACATCACCTGTCATTAGAGTCTCGTTAATTTCACGTCCTTGGTCCACAATGCAAAATTGAGATAGTTATTATATTACTATTATTAATTTTTGAGACGGGGAGTCTCCTTCTGTCTCCCAGGCTGGAGTGCAGTGACACAATTTTGGCTCACTGCAACCTCCGCCTTCCTGGCTTCAGCAATTCTCCTGCCTCAGCCTCCTGAGCAGCTGGGATTACAGGCGTGTGCTACCACGCCCTGGCTAATTTTTGTATTTTTAGTTGAGATGAGGCTTCACCATGTTGGCCAGGCCTGTCTCAAACTCCCGACCTCAAGTGATCCACCTGCCTCGGCCTCCCAAAGTGCAAGGATTACAGGCGTGAGCCACCGTGCCTGGCCAAGATCGTTATTTATTTATTTTTTTTTTGAGACGGAGTTTCTCTCGTTACCCAGGCTGGAGTGCAATGGCGCGATCTCGGCTCACCGCAACCTCCGCCTCCTGGGTTCAGGCAATTCTCCTGCCTCAGCCTCCTGAGTAGCTGGGATTACAGGCACGCACCACCATGCCCAGCTAATTTTTTATATTTTTAGTAGAGATGGGGTTTCACCATGTTGACCAGGATGGTCTCGATCTCTTGACCTCGTGATCCACCCGCCTCGGCCTCCCAAAGTGCTGGGATTACAGGCTTGAGCCACTGCACCCGGCTGATCGTTATTGTTTTTATTGGTGTCTGAAGTTCTCTGAGTTTTCTGGATTTTTTTTTTTTTTTTTTCTTTTTGGGGTCTCCCCCTTTTTTGAGGCTAAAGTGCGGTGGGGTGTTTTTTGCTCACTGCAACATCTGACTACCTGGTTCAAAAGATTCTTTTGCCTCAGCCTTCCGAGTAGCTGGGATTAAAGGCATGTGCCACCACGCCCAGCTAATTTGTGTATTTTTAGTAGAGATGGGATTTCACAGTGTTGGCCAGGATGGCCTTGATCTCCTGACCTTGGGGTCTGCCTGCCTCGGCCTCCCAAAGTGCTGGGATTACAGGTGTGAGCCACTGTGCCTGGCCTTTTTTTTTCTGAGACAGAGTTTTGCTCTTGTTGCCCAGGCTGGAGTAACATGGCATGATCTTGGCTCACCACAACCTTCGCCTCCTGGGTTCCAGCGATTCTCCTGCCTTAGCCTCCCGAGTAGCTGGATTATAGGCGCCCGCAACCATGCCCGTCTAATTTTGTGTTTTTAGTAGAGACGGGGTTTCTCCATGTTGGTCAGGCTGGTCTCAAACTCCCAACCTCAGGTGATCCACCCGCCTTGGCCTTTCAAAGTGCTGGGATGACAGGGTGAGCCACCGCGCTGGCTGGATTTTTGGATTCTAATCAATAACCTGCATTGTTGTGGCTCTCTTTTTCCTGTCTGTGGCTTTTCTTTTCAGTTTGTTCTTTTTTGTCAACATCTGGTATCCTGAGTTTTAAAATTTGAATGTTGTTAAATGTAGTAATCTTTTTCTTGAGCGTTTGTGTGTTTGTTTCTCATTCAGAAAATCCTTCTTTTCCCCAAGATCATTAAGCAATCCTGTGCGTGTGTGTGTATGTGCGCGCATGCATTGAAGTTTGGAACTATGGAGTTTAACAACCCTACCTGGAGTTGAACTGTCTTTTCTGAAGCGGGGATTCCCTGTTTCTTTTTCCTGGATGGATAAGCAGCTGGCTGGCACCCTTGGCCTTCCCCGTGGACGACCGTGCCATGTCTCTCTGCACTGCTGTTTCCTGGCTTTCTGACTGCTCTCTTGGTCTCTCAGTCACCCTGTTCTAATATCCTGCTACCTTCACTGGCGAAGCTGACAGTGACCTGGACGGCCAGGGCCAGCCCCAACCCTGTGTTCCTCTGTCTGTGTGGGGACTCACCAAATTTTGTGAAGAATCCTTGTCAGCATTTTGTAACATTTGCCTTGGTTGTAGATTAATTTGGGAGAGAATGGGCATTTTAAAAAGATTTTGAATATTCTTATCTGTGGATATCATTTATTTCTCAAGTTATTTAGAAGATCTTTAAAACTGAATAATTTTTTTATTTAATATTTTTTTAAAATGCCCATTTGCATAAAGAGCTTGCCTTGGTCAGCTTCATTGTCATCCACTCCTCCTCACTGGTTGCTGCTGTAGATGGTACCTTTTAAAATTGCATGTTCTGACTACTGTTGAGTTTTGCATATTGAGCCTGTCCTCTGCAAACCTGCCAAGTTCTAGTTTTCATTCTACTCATTTTTCTGTAGGTTCTTTTTGGTTTCCCAAGCCAACACATATTTTTGGTGAATTTTGAAAGTATTTGTTGTTCCTTTGTAATCCTTATATCATGTATTTCTTTTTATGGTTTATGCTACTGATGGGGACAATGTTTTACAGCATAGTGAGTAATGTGGTTTCATTCCTGATTTTAAAGGTAATGCTTCTCACGTTATGTTGCCCAGGTTGGTCTCAAACTCCTGGGCTCAGTCCATCCTCCTGTCCCAGCCTCCGAAAGCGCTGGGATTACAGGCATGAGCCACCATACCCGGCCTAAAGTTTTGATAGAACATTTTATCAGATGAAGGGAGGTTCCTTTTATTCCTAATTTGCCAGTCATCTTTCCTTTGTCTTCAGAGGACACTGAACTTTACCGGATAGCTTTCTGCAGCTGTTGAAATGATCAGATAGGCTTCTCCTTTAGTTAATATGGTGAATTTTAGGACAGACTTTAAAATGTCAATAATCCTTGCACTCCTGGGGGTTACTGCAACTTACACAGGTATTATTGTTTTTTTACATTTTGGATTGGCTTTGTTAAAATATGTATTTTTCTTTTCTCAGACTCTGTCACCCAGTCTGGAGTGCAGTGGTGCAATCACAGCTCACTGCAGCCTCAATCTCCTGGGCTCAAGTGATCCTCCTGCCTCAGCCTCCTGAGCAGCTGAGACTACAAGCATGTGTCACCACGCCCAGCTAATTACATTATTATTTCTTTTTGGTAGAGACAGCCATGACCACACCCGTCTGCCTCTTATTTTTAATAGCTGCTAAATTCACCATTATTTGCCATTTTTCATCCCTGCTTCAGGTTAAACGTGCCCTTTCTCCCGCCCAACTCTTTCTTTTCTCATCAGTTTTGCTAAACGTTGTTGATTTTGTCTTTTAAAAGATTAGCTTTTGGTTTTGTTGATTCTCTTTGTTGTAAGGTTTTTTGTTTTTGTTGTATGTTTTAGATATTTTTGTTTATTTCTGCTCGTAACTTTATTTTCTCCATTGTTCTTTCTGTACTCTCTCAACATGGTGGTGCTGGGGAGCATGGCTGTCTGCTGGATGTGGGGTCAGGCCAGGAACTGTGGAACAGAGATGCTGCCATCTGGCCCTTCCTTCTCTCTCCAGCTCCCTCTTTCCCTTCCTTTTCTGAAGTCACTTTCATCCGGTTTCTTTCAGCCTTTCTGTGTGCTTCCAGGCGAAAGCTGTGTCTCGTGACTACCGTTGAGCTGCTTTAAAAGCTCCCGTGTTTTGAGGTCTCTGTTTTTTACCCAATGAGCTGAGCCCATGGGGTTACGATTTCTGATATACGCGGGCTGGCTCCCGCCATCCTTTGCATTCAACTGTCCTGCCCCGTTTTAGTGCTTCCTTCCCCCCCTTCTCTTACATGGCGTTTTTAAGGTTCTGTTTTTGTTTTGCTTTCACTGGCTTAGAAGTTATACACTCTATTCGTGTTTTTAAAGAAAACATTGTCTGCACGTGACTGCCCCCTGTTCCTCCCCTGCCGAGGGCGCGCAGGTGGCTGCGGACGGCTTCTCCTCCTGCCCAGCTCCTCCCGTGTCAGCGGCCGCGTTTCTCCAGGGTCTTAGCTGCTCCCACGCTGCTCGTCATCGTCTGTTTACGGTCAGTTTTCATAAACCCGCCACACGTGCACCGAGGACTGTGGGCGTGGTCCTTGCTGACATCCTCCTCCTCCTCCTCCTCCTCCCCGAAAACGTCCTCTGGAAGTTTCCTCCTGAGCATTCGTCGGTGGACAACCCGCAGTTGGGTAGGGAGGTGGCTTCCCGTGGCCTGCTCCTGGGCTCAAGCCGTCCTCCCGCCTCGGCGTCCCCAGCAGCTGGGCCCACGGGCATCCGCCACCAGGCCAATTCTAGTTACTTTTGTGGCGATGGGGCCACCCTCGGGGGCGCAAGCTGGTCTGGGGCTCCCGGGCGCTCAGGCGAGCCTCCCGCCTCGGCCTCCCAAAGTGCTGGGATTACAGGCGCGAGCCACGCGCCGGCCGCCCTCACTCTGGAAGGACGTTTCGGCAGGGCGCGAGATTCCTCAGCGCTCGAGACGTCGCTGAGGACGTGGCCGGCTCAGTTTCTCCGCCCCTCCGCCGGAGGCCCCGGCCCTCCGCGTCCGCTGAGGCTGCTTTGCGCACCTGATTCTCCTGCGCGCCCGCCCCGCACCCGGGGTTCCGGTCTCCTGCGCGCCCTCCCCGGACCCGGGTTTCCGGTCTCCCCTGCACCTGGGTTCCGGTCTCCTCCGCGCCCTCCCCGCACCCGGGGTTCCGGTCTCCT
>NW_022437152.1:766934-772256 GCF_009761245.1 Sapajus apella
GCACCCGGGTTTCCGGTCTCCTCCGCGCCCTCCCCGCACCCGGGTTTCCGGTGTCCTGCGCGCCCTCCCCGCACCTGGGTTCCGGTGTCCTGCGCGCCCTCCCCGCACCTGGGTTCCGGTCTCCACCTCCGGAAGCCCCCTCAGTCTCCCTCTCCTGCGTCTCCCTCGAGTCCAGTCAGACGAATGTCAGATCTACCGCGCGTCTCCATGTGTCTGTGTTAAAAGAGCGGCCTCATTGAGATAAAAGGCGCATGTCATACGGTTCATCCATTTAAAACGGCAAAGCCTGGCAGGGCGCGGTGGCTCCTGCCTGTAATCCCCGCACTTTTGGAGGCCGAGGCAGCGGATCAGCTGAGATCACGGGTTCGAGACCAGCCTGGCCACCACGGCAAAACCCCGTCTCTACTAAAAATACAAAAGTTAGCCAGGTGTGGTGGCACGTGCCTGTAATTCCAGCCACCTGGGAGGCTGAGGCCGGAGAATTCCTTGAACCCGGGAGGCGGAGGTTGCAGTGAGCCGGGATCGCAGTTCCTCCACACCCTTCCTGAACCTCGGGTTCGGGTTTCCTCCTCAAAAAACGGTGATGGATGTGGGAAATGGGGGCGTGAATCCAATGGCCATAAATAATGTGTTGTATTTTCATGTAGCAATACAGGCAAAAAGCACCCGATTTGCTCAAAAGGTGAGAAACAGAACAAAATTTACAACCGTCACGAACGTCACTGACATACACAAGGCCGGATGCAGCGGCTCACATCTGTCATCCCAGCACTTTGGGAGGTCTGGCGGGTGGATTACTTGAGTCCAGGAGTTCGAGACCAGCCTGGGCAGCATGGTGAAACCCTGTCTCTACAAAAAATACAAACATGATCTGGGCGTGGAGGTGTGCGACTGTAGTTCCAGCTACTTGGGAGGCTGAGGCAGGAGGATCGTTGGGGCCCAGGATGTGGCGGTTGCAGTGACCTGAGATTGCACCATTGCACTCCAGCCTGGGTGACAGAGCAAGACCTGTCTCGAAAACAGAAACAAACCCAAGAGAAGCAAAACCAAAAAACGTATACACTGAAAAACACCACATATTTGTCATGAGTATATGCACATGTATGTAAATAAACTTATGGAAGATGAAGTGGAAAGATGTGTGCAAGGATAAATGCCTATGGGTGGAGAGGAGGGTGGGACTTGGGGTAATGATGGAGAAAAGTTAAATAATAACAAGAATGTCTGTGTAGGGCTCATTAACTGAGGATTGTGATCTATGCAATTCTCAGCACATATATGATGCATAAATACGTGTGCGCATATATATATATGTATGTGTGTATATATATATATTTTAGCTGGAGTCTCACTCTTGTTGCCCAGGCTGGAGGGTTGTGGTGCGATCTCGGCTCAGTGCAACTTCCACCTCCTGGGTTCAAGTGATTCTCCTGCCTCAGCCTCCTGAGTAGCTGTTATTACAGGCACGTGCCACCACACCTGCTGTGTTTTTGTTGTTGTTGTTGTTTGTATTTTTAGTAGAGACAGGGTTTCACCATGTTGATCAGGCTGCTCTCGAACTCCTGACCTCGGGTGATCCTCCCGCCTCCGCCTCCCAGTGCTGGGATCACAGGTGTGAGCCGTGGCACCCACCGAGCCCTTGTTTTTATTTTGTCTACTATTAATATAGCTTTCTTTGCATGTTATGTCGTTTTCTACCCCTCTTTTTTTTTTTTTTAAAACTTTTGAATCCTAATGTTTTAGATTCAACATTTGACTTCACATAGAGTTACACATTTTCAAAGAAAACTAGTCTAGCAATCCATATTTCAACAAGAGCACTTTATGCATTTACTTATAATTACTGAAATATTTGGGTTTAAATCTGCGTTCTTAATTTGAATTTTCTATTGCATCACCTGATCTATGTTTCTTTTTCTCTTATATTCTTTTTTATTAGGGCCTTTTTATTATTCCAGTTTTTTCTGTAACAGTTTGACTGTCACACACAACTTAGGTTGTCTCCCCCTAATGATTCCTGCTACGTGTAGGAGTCTTGGGTCTTCTTTGCTTCTTTTCCATTTTTGTCATTGTCTCTTGAATCCTTTTTAGCTCTTCATTTCTTTTTGGTTTTTAAAATGTATTGTGCTTCTTCTTCTTCTTATTATTATTATTTTTTGAGACAGAGTCTCACTCTGTCGCCAGGCTGGAGTGCAGTGGCGCGATCCCAGCTCACTGAAACTTCCGTTTTCTGGTTTCAAGCAATTCTTCTGCCTCAGCCTCCTGAGTAGCTGGGACTACAGGCACGCACCACCACACCCGGCTAATTTGTTGTACTTTTAGTAGAGACGGGGTTTCACCATGTTGGCCAGGATGGTCTCAATCTCTTGACCTCATGATCCACCCCCCTCCTAAAGCGTTGGGATTAGAGGCGTGAGCCACCGCGCCCGGCCTAAAATTTATTGTACTTACTTACTCATGTGTTTGCACCATTTTAGATTTTATTTCTAGAGTGATTTCTTTGACCTCTAATTTCCTCTTGAGTGATGTCACCTCATTTAGCAATTCTTCTACTTATGGCTTTTGTTGTTCATTTTTGTCTCTTCTTTTGAAACAGGGTTTCACTCTGTGGCCCAGTCTGGAGTGCAGTGGCAGGATCATAGCGCCCTGCAGCCTCAACCTCCCAGATTCAAGCCATCCTCCCATCTCAGCTTCCCTAGTAGCTGGGACTAAAGACACACACCACCATGCCCACTTAATTTTAAAAATGTTTTGTAGAGCTGTGGGTCTCACTATGTTGCCCAGGCTGGTTTTGAACTCCTGGCCTCAAGTGATCCTCCTGCCTCTGCCCCAAATTGCAGGGATTACGGGAACGAGCCACCACATGCAGCCTCATTTATGTCTGTATCATTTCCTTGCCTGTAGGGACTTACCAAGGGCCCTTGCACTCACTCACCACTGGAGGGAGGAAAACCTTCCCCATTTCAGGAGCTGAATTCAAAATTCATGCTGTGATTTTCCAGCTTGCACCTGTTGGTGATTGTGAGGTTCCCTGTTTTCAGCTCTGCTAGATGATTCTTTGCTCTCTCCTGCACAGACCCTGAAACCCTGGGTGGCTGCGGCTCTTGATAACTTGTCCTGACAGGCTTGTATTTTCAGGTTCACTCATTGTTGTTTTTGGTTTATTGAGACAGAGTCTCATGTTATGTTGCCCAGAGTTCAGAGGCACAATCAAAACTCACTGCAGCCTCAAGCTGTCAGGCTCAAGCCATCCTCCCGCCTCAGCCTCCCAAGTAGCCGAAGCTACAGGTGTGCGCCACCAGGCTCGGCTTACCTGGCTTTATTACAAGTCTCCACCATGCATTTTCGGTTTTGTTACTGAGTTGCCTGGTGCCTTGTGGGCTGTGGGAATGTACAGCGCTCAGGTGCAATCAGCCCTGCGTTCATGTGTGCTGCTACCTTTGGAGCTTCCAGTCTGGATTTTTGAGTAAACCATCTGAAGCAGCATTTCCCTTTATCATCGGGAAACTAACAATAGCCATGGCCCCCACAAGATGTGCCTTTGACACACTGTTATTCCCAGTCCTACATGAAACAATCTAAGGTTTTATTTCTAGATTATTTCATTTTTCCTTATGCTGCACGTCTTTTATCTCAGAAATTTGTCTTTGAAATTTCCGCCCTGTTCTTCCCCAGCAGTATCAGCAGTCGCTCAGATCTGCGGGCGTTCCGTGGGAGCTCATTTCTCACCAGCGCTCCTGTGCGCTCTCCTCCCTCCACCTTTTCCCTCCGTGTTTGCTTGGCAGGAGATGGTCTTCAGATCACTCAGGTCCCCTCCTCCACTGGCGTAATTTCTAAATCCTTGTCTGTGTCGCTGTGTGGTGATGCGTCACCATGAAACAGATGGACTTGGCTCGGGTTCCCCAAATGTGTCACTTCCCAGGAGCTCCCCTTTCCTGCTGGGAGACTGAGCTCTGAGCACACCTTGGGCCGTTCCATAACTTTCTGGTGACTTTTAGTTATGGAAGGCCCGTTGACTTCATAATTCTAAAAGGCCAATTTTGTGTTCGAATCAGAGGTGCGCTGTGGGTCAGCGGTGCTTCGCTCCCCCTCCCCCGACCTTGCCCTGCCTGGGGTCCTTCAGGCCCCTGAAGAGAGCGGGAAGCTGGCAGCCAGGAGTCCTGGGCCCCGCCCTGCTCGTCTGGTCTTCAGTACTCAGGGCCCTCCTGCCCCTCAGTGTCTCTAGGGCAGGCATTGAATGCCGAATCCGCCCCAAGCTGAGCCCTCTTCTCCTGCAAGTAGAGAGGGTGAAGATATTTGAGGCGGCGAGGAGGGCAGAAGTGAACGGTGGGGTGCCTTGTGAATGCACCAGGCCTGCTGGCAGGCGTTTCCCAGGCTAGCGGACAGATCCCAGAGCACAGACTCAGTCACCGCACAGGAAAGGGCTGGACAGAATTGCACCAAGTGTACAGTTGGTTTACAGACAGGAGAGGCTTTATTGCAAGGAAATTCACTGGTTATTTTTTTCTTTTTTAAACAGATGGAGACAACAGGAAGGAAGGAGCCCTTCCTGGCCACCGGTGGGTCACAGGAGGATAGGCAGCAGCCCAGGGGGACCCAGTGTCCCGATGGTGTTGATGAGCTGGTTCTTAGTGATCACTCAGAAACACCGGCCCGGCCTTGTGGGGTCCGACCTTGCATCTCAGTCAGCCAGGCGGGGAAGATGATTCACATCCAAAGGTGGGGACACTGTGGCAGTCGGCTCGGCGCCCGCGTCCAGGCGAGGGTATCTCCTGCATCAAGGAAACACGCGTGTCTGGAGTGAGGAGGCCGAAGGCAGGGCCCGGTGGAGAGCCGAGCCGTGGAAGGGGGCGTGTGCGTGGATATGAGCTGGAGCAGGTGCAGGAGCCTCAGGGAGGATGTGTGGGACGAACTGATTCAGGAAAACCTTAAGAAACGCTTTCACCAAACAGGAGAAACCTGACGGTCTGGGTTCAGAGCCTCAGATCTTACACTGGCAGCACACGGGGATGCAGCAGCCGGACTGGGAGCAGCAGGGCTTGCAGCAGCTGGATTGGCAGCAGGATGACCCGCAGCCTGAGGAGCAGCAGCTGGGTTTACAGCAACTGCACTGGGAGCAGCCATAAGAGACACAGCTCCCCTTGGAGCCCCCACAGGAGCCACAGCTGGAGCAGGAACAGGCTGGCACACAGCAGCACACAGGCTTGCAGCAGCAGATGGGCACACAGCAGCTGGAGCCACAGCCCCCACAGCCGGAGCCACAGCCCCTACAGCCGGAGCCACAGCCCCCACAGGAGCCACAGCCCCCACAGCCGGAGCCAC
>NW_022437152.1:772266-773641 GCF_009761245.1 Sapajus apella
CCCCACAGGAGCCACAGCCCCCACAGCCGGAGCCACAGCCCCCACAGGAGCCACAGCCCCCACAGCTGGAGCCACAGGCCCCACAGGAGCCACAGCCCCCACAGCTGGAGCCACAGCCTCCAGAGCAGCCACAGCAGCCCATGTTTTTGGCGGGTTGAGGGTGGAGCAGGTAGAGGAGCAGGTGAGAGGGAGGTGCAGGTGCGGAGCCCCCTGAGCCCGGGCTGTCTGTATACCTGTCCAGAGTCAGACAGACACAGGGCCCTTCCTCGTTACTGTTTTCACTTTTTCCTGGGCTCTCTGCATACCTGTCCAGAGTCAGGCAGACACAGGCCCTTCCTTATAACTGTTTTCACTACTTTTCCCGGGCTCTATTTTTTTCCTCTTCCCTAGTGACTTCCTCCTGACTCAGTTGGCCATCTATTTTCTTGTGTGCTAAATTTGTCTTTCCCCCATTTGTTTTGTCCCCTACAATTAAAACCTCAGCTGCAGGCTGTGGGTGCTTCCCACAGAGCCCCAGCGTGCTGGTCACTCTGCTGACCACATGTGACCCATGGGTGACAGCCTTTGCCCAAGCACCCTCATGTTCCTGCGTTGACTCCCCCTGATAATATTAACTTTACCTGTTGAGATTTCAAAATACATCCATGGTTGTAATACCTTACTCACGCCATTCTCAGCTTTCCGGGTGTATTAGAACGTTCTTTGCATTGCTCTAAAGAAATGCTTGGGATTGGATGATGTATAGAGGGTAGAGGTTTGATTGGCTCATGGTTCTGCAGGCTCCACAGGCATGGCACCCCACTCTGCTCAGCTTCTGGGGAGGCCCTCAGCGAGCTTTTCCTCATGGCGGAAGGCGAAGGAGGAGCAGGCACAGCACATGGTGAGCACGGGAGCAAGGGGGGAGGGGCCACGCACTTATGAACAACCAGATCTGAGTGAACCCACTCATCACCAAGGGAACGGCGCTGAGCCATTCATAGAGATCCACCCCCATGATCATGATCCAGACACCTCCCTGCAGCCCCTCCTTCAACACTGGGGATTACATTCCAGCCACAGATTTGGAGGGGACCTCCCAGCTACATCATGATACCCGTGACCCCTAAAGTCTCATGTCGTACTCACACGGTAAAACACAAATCCTCTCTACCCCACAGTTCCCCAAAGTCTTGACTCATTCCAAGTCCTCGTTCCTTCTACCTATGAACCTGTAAAAATCAGAACATGTTATTTACCTCCAAGATACAATGAGAGGTGGGTGCAGTGGCTCACGCCTGTCACCACAGCACTGTGGGGGGGCTCACGCCTGTCACCCCAGCACTGTGGGGGGGGCTCACGCCTGTCACCCCAGCACTGTGGGAGGGGCTCACGCCTG
>NW_022437152.1:773651-779520 GCF_009761245.1 Sapajus apella
GCCTGTCATCCCATCACTGTGGGGGGGGCTCACGCCTGTCACCCCAGCACTGAGGGCGGGGCTCACGCCTGTCGTCCCACCACTGTGGGCGGGGCTCATGCCTGTCACCCCAGCACTGTGGGCGGGGCTCACGCCTGTCACCCCGGCACTGTGGGGGAGGCTCACGCCTGTCACCCCGGCACTGTGGGCGGGGCTCACGCCTGTCACCCCGGCACTGTGGGCGGGGCTCACGCCTGCCATCCCACCACTGTGGGCGGGGCTCACGCCTGTCACCCCGGCACTGTGGGTGGGGCTCACGCCTGTCACCCCAGCACTGTGGGCGGGGCTCACGCCTGTCATCCCACCACTGTGGGTGGGGCTCACGCCTGTCATCCCACCACTGTGGGCGGGGCTCACGCCTGCCATCCCAGCACTTTGGGAGGCCAAGGCATGTGTTGGAGTCCAGTATTCGAGTCCAGCCTGGCCAACATGGAGAAACCCTGTCTCTACTAAAAATACAAAATTAGCTCTGTGTGGTTGGGTGCACCTGTAATCCCAGCTACTTGGGTGGCTGAGGCAGGAGAATCGTGAACCCGGGAGTCAGAGGTTGCAGTGAGCCGAGATTGTGCCACTGCACTCCAGCCTGGGTGACAGAGTGAAACTCCATCTCAAAAAAAGAAAGAAAAAAAGGCCAAAAAAGATACAATGAGGGTGGAGACATTGAGTAAACATTCCCATTCCAAATGGGAGAAATCCGCCCAAAGGAAGGGGCTGCAGACCCCATGCATGTCTGAAATCCAGCAGGGCAGCCGTTAAATCTCAAAGCTCAAAATAATCTCCTTGGACTCCCTGTCCCACATCCAGGGTGCACTGGTGTGAGGGTGGGCGCCTAAGGCCCTGGGCAGCTCCACCCTGTGACTCTGCAGGGTTCGCCCCGTCCAGCTGCTGTCATGGGCTGGAGTTGAGTCCTGCAGCTCTCCCGTGCTTGGGATGCAAGCTGCCAGCGGCTCCACCATTCTGGGACCTGGAGGACGGTGGCCTCCTTCCCACAGCTCCACAGGCAGCGCACTAGTGGGGGCTCTGTGTGGGACCTCCCACCCCACATTTCCCCTTCACATTCCCCTAGTCGTTGTTCTCCGTGGGGGCTCTGCCCTGCAGCAGACGTTGGCCTGGGCCCTCAGGATTTCTCACAGAGGGTCTGAACTCTAGGTGGAGGTAGCCAAAGCTTCGCTCTTGCACTCTGCATGCCTGCAGGGTTAACACCAGGGGAGCTGCTGAGGCTGGTGGCTTCCACCCTCTGAAGCAGTGGCCTGAGCTGTACCTGGGCCCCTGTGAGTGGCCCGGATGCGGAGAATGATGTCCCAAGGCTGCACAGGAGAGTGGGGCCCTAGGCCTGGGTCCTGTGGCGTGTGATGGGAAGGGGCAAAGGTCCCTGAGATACATTGGAAGGCTTTTTCCCATCATCTTGGTTCTCAGCACCTGCCTCCCTTTCATTCATGCAAATCTCTAGCAAGTGGTGGCTTCACAGCCTTCTTGAATTCCTCTCCTGATAATGTTTTTCTTGCCGTGTCACTTGGCCAGGCTGCAAGGTTTCCAAGCTTTTATGCTTTGCGTTTCCTTTAAATATAAATTCCAACTTTAAGTCATTATTTGCTCCTGCATCTGAGTGTGGGCTGTTAGGAGGAACCAGGTCATGCCTCAGATGTTTTGCTGCTTAGAATTTACTTCCACCTGATACCCTAAATCATCACTCCTAAGTACAAATGTCCGCAGATTCCTAGGCTATGAACACAATACAGCCATGCTCTCTGCCACAGCGTAACAAGAGTGACCTTTGATCCAGTTCCCAATGAGTTCCAGATTTCCACGTGAGACCTCATCGGCCTGGACTTCACTGTCCTTTTCACTATCAGCATTTTGGTCACCACCATTTACCCTGTCTCTAAGAAGCTCTAAGCTTTCCCTCATCTTCCTGTCTTCTTCTGAGCCCTCCAAACTCTTCCAGTCTCTGCCCAGTACCCAGTTCCAAAGTCCTTTCCACACTTCAGGGGCCTTTATAGTAACACCTCACTCCTGGTACAATTTTCTGAGGCTGGGCAATTTGTAAAGAAAAGGGGCTTAACTGGCTTATGGTTCTGCAGGCTGTACAAACATGGCTTCATATCTGCTTGGCTTCTGGTGAGGCCCTCAGGGAGCTTTCACTCATGATGGAAGGTGAAGCAGGAAAAGGCACTCCGCATGGTGAGAACAGGAGCAAGAGAGAGCAGGTTGGCGGGGAGAGGTGCCACACATTTTTATTTTATTTTTATTTTTGAGACAAAGTCTCATTCTGTCTCCCAGGCTGGAGTGCAGTGGCACAATCTTGGCTCACTGCAACCTCACCTCCCAGGTTCAAGTGATTCTCCTGCCTCAGCCTCCTGAGTAGCTGGGATGACAGGCGCCTGCCACCATGCCTGGCTACTTTTTGAATTTTTAGTTGAGATGGGGTTTTGCCATATTGGCCAGGTGGGTATCAAACACCTGACCTCAGGTGATCTGCACGCCTTGGCCTCCCCAAGTGCTGGGACTGCAGGCGTGAGCCACCGCGCCTGGCCTACACATTTTTAAGCAATCAGATCTTGGGTGGACTCAGTCATCAACAAGGGTATGGTGCTAAGGTGTTCACGAAGGGTCTGTCCCCACGACCTAAACATCTTCTTTTTTTTTTTTGAGACGGAGTCTTGCTCTGTCAGGCTGGAATGCAGTGGCGCAATCTTGGCTCACTGCAACCTCCGCCTCCTGGGTTCAAGTGATTCTTCTGCCTCAGCCTCCCGAGTAGCTGGGACTACAGGCGCGTGCCGCCATGCCTGGCTAATTTTTGTATTTTTAGTAGAGACGAAGTTTCACCATGTTGGCCAGGATAGTCTTGATCTCTTGATCTCATGATCTGCCTGCCTCAGCCTCCCAAAATGCTGGGATTACAGGCATGAGCCACCACACCCAGCCGATCCAAACGTATTTTATCCCGCCCCACCAACATAAGAATTGGATGGGACATCCAAACGATATAATTGGAAATCCCCTCCTTTTTTTTTCTTTGAGACAAGAAAGGATCTTGACACCCAGCCTGGAGTGCAGTGGTGTGATAACAGCTCACTGCAGCTTCTAACTCCTGGGCTTAAAGGATTCTCCTACCTCAGCCTCCTGAGTAGCTGGGACTATAGCTGTGTGTCACCATACCCAGCTAATTTTTAAATTTTTTGTAGAGATGGGTCTTGCCATGTTTCCCTGGCTGGTCTCAAACTCCTGTCTGCAGCAATCTTCCTGCCTTGGCCTTGGAAAGTGCTGGGATTACAGGCATGAGCCACCACACCCAGCCAGTACTTTTTCCCTTTACCATACAAATAATCATATAATGTCATTCTGGCGTTTGCAGGGAATCTTTTCCTCTACTCAAGTATTTCTGAAAATCCCACAGATCTCCCTGCTGTTGCTTTCTCTCTTCCCCATTCAGAGTGTTCACCCCACTTAGGCTCCTTCTTCCAGCTGCCCACTTTGGGTCCCTGCTCAGTTTTACTCCACGGGGGAAAGAGAGCTTCCTTTCTGCCATGGTCTGCATGTGTCCCCAACATTCATGTGTTGGAAGCATCATCCCCAATGCAAGAGTGCTGAGAGGTGGGTCCTAGTGGGAGGTGCTTGTAATGGACTTGAGGGAAAGCAGTCACCCTCTTCTGCATTCCTTCCATGTGAGGACACCATATTCATGCTCTCTTGTCCTTCTGCCTCCCAACATGTGAGGGCACAGTAAGAAGGCCCACACCAGACACCAGCACCTTGATCTTGGACTTTCCAGCCTCCAGGGCTATGAGAGAGTAGGTGTCTGTTCTTTATGAACTACGCAGTTCAGATATTCTGTTACAGCAGCAATAACAAACGAAGACACTGCCATCACCAAACCACTGCTAATCCAAGGATACTTTGTTCAAGGGATGCATGCTGCGCCCTGAGGAGCGTGTGAGGAGCACATTACTGAAAAGAAAACTGAAGTCTGCTTACCAGGTGTCCCTGCTCCCAGGTCTCCTGACCACGCTCTTAGGCGTTGGTTCCCATTGGCTGCCTTCTTTCTCAGGCCCCAGGCCCAGCTGCCCTTGCCTGGACTCCTCCCTTTTGTATGAGAATTTCCCTCCTTTCCTTCTGCTCCCCATCAGTCCCTACTTCTGATCCCAGTCCTGATGAGGTGCCCTCCAGATTGGCAAACTATATGTTAATCTCTGCAGAAATGCACCTGCTTCTCATAAAGGCACGTTTTACCTGATTAAATGGTGAACTGAACAGCTCAGTCAGCAGCATCTGTGTGCGGGTGACTCACACATCTCCAGGCCTCCCTAGAATGACCAGGTAGTTCTCTCTGCTTCTGTGTATGGGACTAGCTTTCCTCGTATTAAATCACCCTTGCATACCTGCAATGAATCCAGCTTGGCCATGGTGTATGTCTATTTTGATTCCCTGTTGAATTCTGTTGACTAACATTTAGAAATTTTGCATGTCTTTTCAGAATTAAAATTTGGCGGGTGTTCGTGGAAGACAGCAGCTTAGGTAAGTAGTACCTCTCCTCTCCTGCTGACCTTCACTCCCACCCATTTCAGCCTCTGCTCTGCAGCACAGTGGGCACGGAGGTTGTGAGGTTGTGGATAAGGTTTTAGGCTTCACTTGAAACCCTGGGCTGGCTAGAACTTGGGAACAGCATTGGAGACCATGGTCTGGGAGAAGATTGGAATGTGAAGGGTTTGGAGAAAGACTTGGACCACAAAGAGCACAGAACAGAGTGGGGTCAGTGTCTGCCCTCTGCTCATTATACTTCTCAAAACATGATATGTTTTTGGGGAGTGGGGCCCTAGGCCTGGGTCCTCTAGCTTGTGACGGGAAGGGCCAAAGACCCCTGAGATACATCTGAAGTCTTTCCCATTGTCTTGCTTATCAGCACCTGCCTCCCTTTTATTTTTTATATAGAATGTGCAACATGGAATGTGAACTCGTGTGGACTAAGGACTTGTGGTGACAATGATGTGTCCACGTAGGCTCATCAGTTGTAAGGAATGTACCACTCTGGCGTGGCATGTTGGCAGTAGGGGAGGCTGTGCACGTGTGGGGTCAGGTGGCTATGGGAGCTCTTTGCACTTTCTGCTTAATTTTGCTGTGAACCGGAAATTCTTCCAAAAAACAAAGTCTACTGAAAAACAGTTGCAAATGACCTGAAGATGATCATAGAGATTCAAATTAGTGGTCTTGAAGATTAAGTAGAAAAAAGTCTTGAATTGACAGGAACACAAAGAAATTGAAAAGATGAGAGAAAAGATTTGAAAACAGACCTAGGACATCAGGTACAAGTAACATCGGAGCCTCAGGGGGAGGAAAAGAGGCAGACGGAGGAGAGGCTGTGATGAAGCACAAAAGAGAAAATTTCCTGAAACAAAGGAAAAGCTGAATCTGCCTGTTAAAAGGGCTAACCAAGTTTTGGGTAAAACTGATGGTGAAAATGAACCTTTAGGAATATTCTGGTAAACTTGTATGAGCTGCTAGACATGAAGAAAAAGAATACAGCAATATGCCATCAGTGTGCATGCCCAAGAGTACAACATGTCACCAGTGTACTTCCTTAAGAATACAGCAACAGGTCACCGGCGTATTCACCCGAGAATACAGCAACGGGTCACCGCGTATTCACCCGAGAATACAGCAACGGGTCACCACGTATTCACCCGAGAATACAGCGATGGGTCACCGTGTGAATACAGCGACGGGTCACCGCGTATTCACCCGAGAATACAGCGACAGGTCACCGCGTATTCACCCGAGAATACAGCGACGGGTCACCGGCGTATTCACCCGAGAATACAGCGACGGGTCACCG
>NW_022437152.1:779530-784552 GCF_009761245.1 Sapajus apella
GACGGGTCACCGGCGTATTCACCCGAGAATACAGCGACGGGTCACCGCGTATTCACCCGAGAATACAGCGACGGGTCACCGCGTATTCACCCGAGAATACAGCGACGCGTCACCGGCGTATTCACCCGAGAATACAGTGACGGGTCACCGGCGTATTCACCCGAGAATACAGCGACGGGTCACCGCGTATTCACCCGAGAATACAGCGACGCGTCACCGGCGTATTCACCCGAGAATACAGCGACGGGTCACCGCGTATTCACCCGAGAATACAGCGACGGGTCACCGCGTATTCACCTGAGAATACAGCGACGGGTCACCGCGTATTCACCTGAGAATACAGCGACGGGTCACCGCGTATTCACCTGAGAATGCAGCAGCGCGTCACCGGCGTATTGACCCGAGAATACAGCAACGGGTCACCGGCGTATTCACCGGAGAATACAGCAACGCGTCACCGCGTATTCACCTGAGAATACAGCAACGGGTCACCGGCGTATTGACCCGAGAATACAGCAACGGGTCACCGGCGTATTGACCCGAGAATACAGCAACGGGTCACCGCGTATTCACCTGAGAATACAGCAACGGGTCACCGGCGTATTGACCCGAGAATACAGCAATGGGTCACCGGCGTATTCACCCGAGAATACAGCAGTGCATCACCGGCGTATTCACCTGAGAATACAGCAACGGGTCACCGCGTATTCACCCGAGAATACAGCAGTGCGTCACCGGCGTATTCACCTGAGAATACAGCAACGGGTCACCAATGTGTCAACAATACAGCAATGTGTCAACAGTGTAATTGCTCAAAAGTATAGCAATATATCACCAATGTGCTTGCCCAAGAATACATCAACATGTCACCAATGTACTCGCCTAAGAATACAGCAACGTGTCAACATGTACTTAGCCAGGAACATAGCAATATGTCACCAGTGTGCTCACCTCCAGAACTCCTTGAGGAGATGTTCTAACGAGAAAACAGAATCAGGAGTCCTCAAGAGGACACTGAATTCTGGTAAAGACGGAGGCTGTGGAATGCAACACTCTGGCATGTTTTCCAAGAAATTCACCTAAAACAAAGTGACAGAGTGACAGAGACATGTTGAACATAAAAAGGGAGGTGGGTAACAGCAAAAGGAAAAAAAAGAAGACAGGAAAAGAAAATAACCCAGAGCAGCAAGTTGGCAGGTGGGACTTAGGGTCGAAGGACCAAGCAGGCCGGGTGGCTCATCCCTGTAATCTGGGGAAACTGAGGCAGGAGGCCCACTTGAGCCCAGAAGTTCAAGACCAGCTTTGGTAACAGCAGGACCCCGTCTCTATGAAAACAATTAAAAACCAACTAGCTGGGCATGGTGGCACCCACCCGTCGTCCCAGCTACTCAGGAAGCTGAGGCAGGAGGGTCACTGGAGAGCAGGCGTCTGAGGCTGCAGTGAGCCAGGATCACACTACTGCACCCCAGCCTGAGTGACAGGGTAGGACCCTGCTTCTCATAACGATGATAATACTGACAATGAGGGAGCTTTCAAGGTCTCACTTTCAGAATTAGACAAAAGCAAGTAAGGACTTAGAGGAATTGAATAATCTGAGAAGCCCAACAATTCAGTTTGAGAAGTGGTCCCCTCACCACCAGCCCACCCCGCTCCCTCTTCCAGAGCCCCCATCTCTGCTTCCGTTATGGCTGGCTGCTAGCCACGTCACCCTGTCCTCAATTTCTTCATGATTTTAGCTTCTGGCCTATAACTACTTTCTCTGACTGTAGAAAATGACGTATATGGTGGTCCATTTTCAAATTAGAACGCCTCGTATAGGCATGGGTCCTCAGACTACAAAATAACAAGATACACTAACGCCCTGCCCAAAGAGCCAGTGCGTGGTCATCAGGGCCCCTGAGTTACCCTCACCTGAACCAAAATGTTGGTCTAAAGTGAAAAGGTACTAGCCTGCAAAACAGCTTGCCTGACTGCAAGTGTGAGAAACAAATTCACCCAAACCCCAAGGATGGGCTCGGAGACGCAGAGAACAGTGGAAGCGGGACTTTCAGAGACGGTCCCCAGGGGCGGGTGTCTGGTGGGCAGGCACACCCGGGGCAGTTACAAGAGGCAGTTTGTCTCCAACAGTGCAAGTCTGTTGGAAGTAAAAAAGTTCCTTTTTAAACTTTCCTTTCTTGTTAAAAAATAGCATGCTAATAACTTAGTTAAGTCCTAGCTTATGTAGCTGTTAGACACGCCACACTTACAGGTGTGCCCTTGTACTGTCACCAAGGTGTCTGTGCTGGACGTGCTCACAGGCATGTCCCAGCTCTCTGTTGCTTTTACCTGTTTAGAAAAGTTTTAAGCTGTTCACCAGTCAGGTTTTAGTTTAGATTGTGAGGTCTGACTTCAGCCAACAGAGATCAGACACAGCAGAAAGGACGACCCCAAATGTGTAAGGAATAAACTTGTGTTTGCATTTGTTCGTTGTGCGCTCACGGCATGATGGCTGGTGAGGGTACCCTTCCTGCAGTCCAGGAAGTAAAAATTGCGTTGCTGAGAGATCCTTTGTCTCAGTGCTGATTCTTCTTCGTGGCACCGAGCATCTATTTCCAACAAAGTCTATCCCACTGTTTCTTACAGGCTGAGTACTGTGGGGTCACAGTCTTCACGGATGTCACCTGGCGGTTGTTGGGTTGGGGCTTTTAGGTGTTTTCTTTAGGTGCGTCTTGCTGCATTTTGCTGCAGCCCATAATGCATTGCAATGGTAGTCAGCTCGGGGGCGTTTAAAGTGTTTGACTTGTGACCCAGGGAGTCAGGCAAGGTGATGAGTAGCTACAGCGAGCATTTTGCAGGCTAGTAAACTTTTATTCTAGACGAAACTCTTTGGTTCAGGTGAAGGCAACTAAAGGGGCCCCAACAACAGGCACCGTCCATGAAAGCAGGGGCCTGGTAGCTTCTGTCCTTCCGCAGTCTGCAGGCCCAACCTATTCGAGGCACTTTGTCCTGGAAATGGACCACCCTATACATTATTTCCTACAATTCCCTTCTCTGTTCTTTATTTCCCTGTTTGGTCCCATTTCCTTATTTATTTTGTGTTCTTTGCTTCTTAAATTGTTTTTTTTTTTTTTTTTTTTTTTAGACGGAGTTTCGCTCTTGTTACCCACGCTGGAGTGCAATGGCGCGATCTCGGCTCACCGCAACCTCCGCCTCCTGGGTTCAGGCAATTCTCCTGCCTCAGCCTCCTGAGTAGCTGGGATTACAGGCATGCACCACCATGCCCAGCTAATTTTTTGTAGTTTTTTTAGTAGAGACGGTGTTTCACCATGTTGACCAGGATGGTCTCGATCTCTTGACCTCGTGATCCACCCGCCTCGGCCTCCCAAAGTGCTGGGATTACAGGTGTGAGCCACTGTGCCCGGCCTTAAATTGTTTTAAGAGCTGTTGATTCTCTTCGTCATTAGAGAGTAGATCTGATCTGGTTTCTAGTAACACTTGATATGTTATGGGCATTTGGTTGTTGATGGCCGATTATTAATTTTGGGGTTAATCCTCTAACACAGGGGATATTGCAACACCCTGCAGCTGCTGGGACTCCAGCCACTATTATAAGGGACGTTAGGGTAGAAATGATCATCCCTTTCCATTTTCCAAACCAACCATCTATCCAGTTAGTAAATGGGTTATTAATTCTGGCATTTTCTGCCAATGTGTTGGATAGAGCTGTTAGCCCTTGTAAGGCTTTTGTGATGGCCCCGCCTGGGCAGCGTTGTTGGAAAGGAGAGCGCAGCACTTTCCACCCAGCAGAACAGACACACCCCCTTTTCCTGCCGGGATCATGTCTCGTGCAAGGCTGTTTTCCCAGGCCATTCCGCTGCTGGCATTACCCCTTTGAAGCCGAGAGAAGAATAGTGGTTACCGGAGGCTGAGGTATGGGGTGTGGGGTAAGAGGTTGAGGAAATGTTGGTGAAAAGATATAAAATTTCAGTAGAACAGGAGAAATATATTCAACAGACTCATTGTACAGCATGGTGACTCTGGTTAATAACTACATATTATATCTTCAAAAAAGGAAAGAAAAAAGTGAAACGGTGTATAATACAAACATAGGAAGGGCAGAAAATAAACAAATAAAAATAAATCCCGCTTGCGCTGTGTTTTAGGCTGTGCTGTTCCAAGGGCAGGGGAATGCCCAAAGAAACCCTGGCCTGCTTGAAATAAAGTCTGTGTCTGCGGAAGAGAAAAACCATCACGAGTTGAAATAATCAGAACTCAGAGGGAAAGTGGAAACGGAGCTGGGTGGTAAGGAATTGCACAGACCCCGAGCACGGACAGTAATGGTCTTGGTGAGGAAAACAGAGTAAGAAAAAAGGGAAGAAATGAGATGTGTTCAAAGGCCAGAAAACAGATCACAGTGGTGGTGTGGGAGTTACCCCCTGCTGTGTAACAAGTCGCTCCGAAGCTTGGCGGCTTAAAACAAGGCACATTCATTATCTCACAGTTTTTGTGGATCAGGGATCTTTGTGTGGCTCAGTTGACTTGGTCCTCACTCAGGTGTCCCAGGGGACACTCTAGTACAGGAGGTGGTTGAGGTTCTAGAGGACACTTGAGTGCAGCTTGTGGTTGAGGTTCCAGGGGACATTTGAGTGGAGAAAGTTGCTGAGGTCCCTGTGGGGACTTGAGTAGAGGAGGTGTCTCAGGTCCCAGTAGATCTTTGGGTGTAAAAGGTAGCTGAGAGCTCAGAGGACACTGTAGTGCGGAAGTTGTTGAGCTCCCAGAGTGCACCCGAGTGGAGAAGGTGGTGGACGTTCCAGAGAACGCTAAAGTGCAGGAGGTGGTTGAGGTGCCAGTGGAGCCTCTAATAAAGGAGGCGGCTGAGGTCCCAAGGGACACTTGGGTGCAGGAGGCGGCTGAGGTCCCAGGGGGCACTCGGGCGCAGGAGGCGGCTGAGGTCCCAGGGGGTGCTCAGGCGCAGGAGGCGGCTGAGGTCCCAGAGGACAGTCAAGTACAGGAGGCGGCTGAGGTCCCAAGGGACACTCGGGC
>NW_022437152.1:784562-786449 GCF_009761245.1 Sapajus apella
GACAGTCAAGTACAGGAGGCGGCTGAGGTCCCAAGGGACACTCGGGCGCAGGAGGCGGCTGAGGTCCCAGGGGGCGCTCGGGCGCAGGAGGTGGCTGAGGTCCCAGAGGATAGTCAAGTACAGGAGGTGGCTGAGGTCCCAGGGGGCGCTCGGGCGCAGGAGGTGGCTGAGGTCCCAGGGGGCGCTCGGGCGCAGGAGGTGGCTGAGGTCCCAGGGGGCGCTCGGGTGCAGGAGGTGACTGAGGTCCCAGAGGACACTCCCCTGGAGGACGTTGCTGAGGTCCCTTAGGAAACGTGCATGGATGAGGTGTCTGAGGTCTCACTAAACCTTCAGCTGGAGAAGGTGTTTCAGGTTCCAGAGGATGTTCCAGTGGAGGAGCTTTCAGAGGTTCCAGAAAACCTTCAGTTGCAGAGGGTGGCTGAGGTCCCAGAGGACCTGGAGGTGGAGGAGGTGACAGGCAGCCCATCAATGGTCTGGAAGGGCCAACCCTGACGTTGGGCAAGTAGGGCCATTGTGACAGAGGACAAGGCTCCCGTTCAGCCATGTTGACCTGCGAGGAAGGAGGAAATGTTTTGAAATCTTTCAACATGAGAGACAAAACAGCACACACACACACAAGCCACACCTGATGCCGCAGGTGACGGTCCCTTGCCCCTTCCCCTTCTTCAGGTTTCTAAATGGCAGCATCAGTGCTATAAAGCCTCCCTTCCACTGAGTCCTGCTGACAGCAGGGAAGTGAAGACAAGTCATGGGGACAAACTGTTGTCCCCACATGCCACTGTGTCTGTCTGCAAATGTAGGCAGGCAGGGGCCTGTCCCAGGAAGACAGAGGCACTACACAGTAAGAAAGAAGCATGTTTCTGACCCAGGGGGCGTCTACCTCGGTCCTCAGTCCTCCCTCACCACCATCACCAGGCATGTTTCTTGCATCAGATCCAGAGAGAGAGAGAGAGGCAGAAAACCTATTGCTCACACGAGTCGTGGCTATTCTTAAGAGAATGTTCTCCAGGCTTTTCATGTTCTGTCTCTGAGTCTCAGAACTCTGCAAGGTCAGTGTGACCGCCCTGCTCCAAATCTAAGAAAACGGAGGCTCCCAAAGGAAGGAGAACGTTCACCCCGGGTCATGCAGCTTGCAGGAGGCAGAGTGGACGCCGACTCCAGCTCTGCTGCAGGACCTCTCATCCCCCGTCTGCTTCCCTTCCTGACAAAGGGTATTCTCCACTCTGGAGGTGCCACGTGTGGGCACAGAGATCTCTGGGGAGAGGTGGATTCCTGAAGCTCTGCAGGGGAATTGGGAGAGGGTTTCTGACAGAACAATCCTGTGTCCAGATGTGAGTTTGACACAGCTATCATGTTTCTTTTAACTTCCAGGGAATACCAACTTTTTTTTTTTTTTTTTGAGACGGAGTTTTGCTCTTGTCACCCAGGCTGGAGTGCAATGGCGCGATCTCGGCTCACCGCAACCTCCGCCTCCTGGGTTCAGGCAATTCTCCTGCCTCAGCCTCGTGAGTAGCTGGGATTACAGGCACGTGCCACCATGCCCAGCTGATTTTTTGGGGGAATACCAACTTTTAAGTGCACTATGACATAAAACATAACAACTTTTTCCATGAAAAGTGAGGTGGGAATTCTAAACAACAGAAGTTTTAAAAATGTGTTTCGTTGCAGGTGTGCAAGTCCCATCACGTGTGATCAGAGGACTCGGCAGCTTTCGAAACCACAGAGGCCAACGGGAACCAGCTTCACTGAGCATGGCTGAAGGTCTTCACTGGGAACTGTCCTTGTAGGTAATGAGTGACGCCCACTCCTCACTACCTCACAGCCAGGGCACATTTTCTATGACAAATGTGGAACCTCTTACACCGAGAATATTAGATCTAGGGCGCC
>NW_022437153.1:0-28954 GCF_009761245.1 Sapajus apella
GTGACACACCAGAAACCCTCCCAAGAACCCAGCATTGTGCAAGCCGGGCAGCCGGAGGCTGTGACATCAGCCTTCCCAACAAAAGCCTGGGGCTGCCTAAGGACTGCCAAGGGATGCCTTTCTATTCTACTAAAATGTTTTTGTCTCTGTCCACCAAAGAAAAGGGAGAGTAAGATTGCCCCAACATAGTTGCACAGCTGAAGACAAAATCATGTGGGTGGGGCGGTGAAGCCGCGCTTCTCCCATTTTACTATATTTATTTTGTCTTTATTAGTATTGTTTTAATTGACAAATCATGCTTGTATTCATTCTCGGGGTGCAATGTGAGGATTAGATAGATGTGTGCACCGTGGAATGAGGAAATCCCGCTACTCAGCATCTCCATCACCTCAGAGAGACCAATTCCCCGTGATGCCCTGGAAGTGTTGATCTAAACAAGTTGACCCCATTGAAGTAGTCAGTAGATGGATGGTGACCCGGGGCCGGAGAGTGGCAGAGGGAGGGAATGGGGGGTGTCGGTCAAAGGACCAAAGTCCAGACAGGAGGAAGAGGTTTTGACTCTGGTGCACAGCAGGGTGACCAGAGTCAATGAGAACGTATTGCATTTTGCAAAACACCTGAGACAGTCCATGTCAAACGTCTCTGCATTTAGATTGGAGAGGACGAAGGCCCTGAGGTCCAGGAACTTTGAAACCTGACAGTGGACGCCAATCGCCACTTGCGTTACTGCCACCTGGCCCCGCCTTCATCTCTATGGAGACCCAAGGCTGCTGGAGGGAATGTTAGGAGCCGGGTGAGACACCCACACTGCTGTGTGCCCAGCAACGTTGAAGCCTGCAGCACATCTCCCCTGTCCTGCTCTATTTTATCTTTTTTAATAGAAATATTTCCTGATAAATGACCATTTCTTGCAAATCTTGTAGCATTGGAGAGGTGGCAAGTGGGTGGCAGACACTGCTGCTTTGCTCCCTCCCTGCACAGGACGGGGTCTGTGCACACCCTAGTTTATTCGGCATGCAGTCACGTGGTCCTCAAAGTCACTCAGAAAAACTGAAAGGAAAAGAGACCTCAGAGAAGCATCAGGGTGACCCCACCCACAGCAAATCATTCCCAGTGGCTCTGAAGGGCTGAGGCTCTGAGCAGGTGCAAGGCAGAGTCCCACACATTGCACATGGCCTCCCCACACTCACACTGCCTGGTGAGCATTTTCAGAAGGACCAATGGCCCCTTCAGGTCCCGTCTGCCTATGTTAATCACGCTGAGGGGTTCCCAGGAGGAGAAGTCCTGGGAACCAGACTGTGCTGGGGTCAGAGTGGCAGGAGTGTGGCCCCAAAGCACCCGAGGGGGCCACTTGTGCTGCTGAGTTCCTGGCTGTCTGGTGTGGCATTGGCTTTTCTACTGCAATAGTTCCCCCTTTTGATAACAGCGGCATGAAGCGGTCCCACCTCAGAGGCCTGATGGAGGAGTGAGCCTTCAGCCAGGCCCAGGGTGAAGGGGTGCTTCTGGGTGAGGCAGGTATCCTGGGAGGCTGGGGAGGGTTGATGGCAAGACACAACAGCAGCCCTGAGGGATGGAGGGGGTGATGGGAATGGGGGCTTTCATAAGGCAGGTTCTACTCCCAGGAACCCAGTATCTCCATGCCAGGCAGTGAATCTGTTGTTATAGACACCCATCAGCACCTATCAGGGAGCTTCCTCCGTGGGTCCCTAGGGAGCCTGAGGAAGGTCCAGAAGGCCCCACCCTCGTGCATGGCTGGGGGCTCAGTGTGCACAGCCTTGAACATGCGGTGACCATGCCCACTATTGATGCTGGCCAGGGATGGTCCTGGAGCTCCACCAGTCAGATAAGATTCTCCGTCCCCAATAAAGAGCAGGACCAGGAAGCAAGAAACGGGCTGTGGAGAGGGTGGGAGTGTTGTAGGGCCCTTGTCTCCCCAATGTGCTTCTGTCCTTAAAATGCACTTTGGGGGTAAGACTCCCTCAGGTGTGAATACTGACTCTCCCTCCACCCAATGCCAGTTTGCAACCCCAGGAAGAGAGCCCCTGTGGGTTTTGCTTGAGCTCCCCATGGGCCTTTCAGAGTGTGTCTCTCCACTTTGCTGCTGTACCCCCTCTGGAAGTGCTGGTCCTGTGAGAGGGTGCCTTCCCCAGGCCTGGCTTTTACTGTCATTGGACAAGGCCAGAATTGTTTCTGGCTGTGCCCTGTGGTACAGCTTGACATCTCTTCTCCAGAAGCCAGGCTTCAGGCACATAGAGCTGAGTTGAGTCAAGAACTATAGGGAAGGGGCTCCAGGAACCAAAGTAAAGACCCACAAAGAGGGAAACACTCTTCAAGTGTCCACCTGGGCCAGGGTGCAGACCAGGCAACCTTAACTTGTTCATCTCCCTTGGCTGCCAGCAGCCTCCACATGGCAGACATTCTTCTCCTGGGGGGCTGACAGCCATGGAAGTTGGGGAACAGGACTGAGCAGGTCAAGTTCCTTAAAGGCAGCCCAGAGAGCAGGGTCAGGTAGTAGGGGGTGGGTCCAGCTCTACTGTCCAGGTGAGGAAACTGAGCCTGAAGAGAGATCAGGTAGCAGCCCCAATAATATGGCCAGAAGTGGATGGCAAAGATTTGCTGTTTACCCTATCCCAGGTTGCCCCACACCCACCTAACCACTTCCTGGTACTCTACTTTGTCCCCGTTCTCAGGTTCTGAAGTCATTCTGCTTTACACCTGTCACCCCCACTGGAACAGGGACCTTGCCTCCCTGATAGCCACACAGGTGTCGCATCCAGTAGGCCCTCAATCAATATTTGTGGAATCAGTGAGACCCTGGGATTCCAGCCCAAGGTGTGTCTGCAGAGCACTGGAAGTGCAGCCCTGGGTCTGTCCCCACGGTGGCCTGATAGAGCAGGCCTGGGAACACACAGAGGCAGTGGATGCCTACTGTGACTCTCGGGAAGGCTGGTGGGACTGCCACTAAGCTTATTTGCCTGTCCAATCTTGGGGATTCTGAGCTCCCTACTGGGCAAGCTCTCAGGGGTTCGGCTCTGCCTAAGGGTCCCGGCCCTGCTTCCCAGTCCAGGCTCTGTCTCTTTACCCAGGTTGGGCAGGGCCATCGACAGATGGCTGTTGGGAGTCAGGCTCCCTCTGCGTTACTGCCACCTGGCCCTGCCCTCATCTACATGGAGACCCAAGGCTGCTGGACGAAATGTCAGCAGCTGCTCCAGAGCCTGGTGCATATATATCATTTATATACTCGCTAGTATCTGTCCCCCTTTCCCCCAGACCTCCTCCTGTGCAACATAGAATGAAAAATCTAGAAACAGGAATCTCACTCCCAGCCCTAGCCAGGACTCCTGTATGAAGCAGGAGGAAAAGCAAACCCCACCAAACCAACACCTAGTCTAGAGCCTGATCGAAGTGCCACTCAAAACACATTTCCTCCCTTTACTTTCCTATAACCCAAGAATTCTTCCTGAAAAAGGTAGCCCCTGAGAACCATGTAAAAGCATCATGGGGTGGAGTGGCAAGGGTCCTGAGATCTGGTCTTGCCATCCCTTGTCCCAGTTTTCTTGAAGCCAAGCTCCAGAGAAGAGGCAGGGCCCGTGGGGTGTTTGGATTACACTCCAAGTCTAATTCTCGGTCTAGCAATTCTGCCCCCAGAGGCTGCCTTCTTCTGTCCGCTTGGCAAAGGAAGGGCAAAGTCGGCCCGGCCCCCCTGCCTGGCTACAGACGACAACCATCAGAAGGGTGTCCACGTAGCCAGGGCCCCAGAACCATGTCTGTGTGCAAAGGGCCCAAGGAGCTGGAACCCTTTCACCTGGAGAAGAGCATGAGGACCCAGCATCCTTCTGAAACCTAAACCACATCCTAGTCTGTGCCCCAGACGGTTGTGAAGGCCTCTGAGTGGGTCTTCCTGTTTCCCCATCTTCTTAGGCCCAGGCCTTTCTCAGAGACTCCATGGGTTCCACTCCTGCACCCATTGCACGGTGTCTGGGCTCTGCCTGCATGGCTCACACCCCCACCCCCACCCACTATCCTATTTCCATCCATGGGACAACCCTCTGGGCACTGCTGTTCTCTCTCTTAGAAGACTATCACAGACCTTGCTCATCCCTTTTGCCAACCTAGTGAATGTCACCTCCTCAGAGAAGCACTCTCTGAGCACCCCATTCTGCAGTAGGGTCACCCCCATCTTCCACCCTCATTTTTCCTGGTGTTTCCTTCCTAGCCCCTATCCCTATGAGGAGTTTTTTGCACTGGTAGTCTAGTCTCCCTCGCCCATCAGGGGGCCAGCGTGTCTGTCTTCTCGGTCCCTGCACACGAGAGATAGTCAATGTTCACTTGTTGGCATCAATGAAACAGGAAGGTCCCTGAGGTAGTGGGATTGGGAGCCCTTCACCCCAGGTGAGGAAGAAGCCTTGAGGAACGGGAGAGAACCCGAGTTAGTGGCTTCGCCCCACTCCGAGGGTCAGCCCCGGGCAGAGCGGGCCACTGCGCCCTGGGGCTCCTGTCGCCTGTACCCTTGCTGGGTGGCCCACAGGGGACGTGGCCGCATTGGGTGAGCCATGGTTCTGGGGCAGCGGCGTCTAGGTGGGCAGCACTTAGGAAAGAAAAACTCTAAAACCCACGGGGTCCAAAGATCCCATGGGAAGGTCGAGTGGCTCAAGGGAGTGACCCCGCGGCTGGGCCAGCGCTTTGAGGCCCCTGGGGACCCAGCGGAGAGGGCTCGGGTGAGGTATCTGGAGGCGCCGAGCGGGGCCTGGAGCCGCGGGATCCGCAAAGGGCGCTGGCGCCTGTGGGGTCAGCAGCTCCTGGAAGGAGGTGGCCCCGGCCCCCAGCAGAAATCAGGCTCTGCCTGGGGTTCCCTGCTCGGACCGTTTGGCAGTTGGAAGCCCCGCTCCCTGCCGCTCACCGCCGCCTGGCCCCGCCCCCATCTCCTTGGAGACCCGACGCTGCTGGACCAAGTCAATGGCTGCTCTGAAGCCTGGGGCCTGCCCCGGGCGCCCTGTCTGCCCCACGTGGGCCGTGTTGTCCAGGCTGGCCCCGACTCCAGACACCAGGATGCCTGTGCAGGCCTCCACTCCTGGACCACTTCCTGGCGGGGCGGGCAGTAGGGCAGGGTCGGGTGGCAATCTGTTGTAACCAGGGAAGGGAGAGTTTTGGGCCTGGGGAACTGTCACTCTGCAGCTGGGCCCTGCCGTAGAATCTTCCTGCAGCAGGGCTTTCCTCCGGAGGGGCTGTGAATGTTTTCCCGAGGTAGGGCTAAGCCAGAGCCCAGAGGTGTGCCCCTGGGACACGGATCCTCGAAAGTCACTGTCCTCCCATGGGCTGCAGGGAAGGAGGCCGTGAGGGGAGGATGGCCGACTCCTCCTCTGCAATGATAGTAGACCCAGGGAAGGCATTCCTGCTCTGGAGACTGCCTCCCTCCCGGACAGCACAGCCAGCCACTGAAGAAGCTTGGCCAAGCTGAGCCTCTGTCTGTGATCTCTGTGAGGGAGGCTGAAAGAACATCCAGCCCCACCCGCGGTCCCTTCTAACCTCAGGCTATATGACACTATCACTCCCCACCTATTTCTTTGTTTCCACGGGAAACACTAGTAAAACAATTCCTCAGCCTCGACCCCAGTGAGAGGCCCCCGCTAAACCAGCTGACGTGGGACCCCTGGGTCAATGGTGGCCAGGAGACACTGCTGACACCAGAGACCCTGGGCACTTGTGACCATGGTGGCCATGGGATTCCAGGCAGCACACGTCTTGGAATCAGTATTTCCCCCACAAAAAATTTGTTTATGATTATCCCATCTACCTAAACCTGGAATATGGAAAAGTGCAGAGAAGGAAGGACTCCATCATTTAAGCACAGTCCCTTCCTCCTGGGGGTCTCTCCTGCTCTTCTCCACCTGACAAAGTCCGCCTTCCTTGTGAAACCAAAGAGGGCTCAAGGGGAGCCAGCTGTTCACATTTTTAATTTTTGACTGCCCAAGGAGGGCAAGAAGTCAGGACAGAAGACCACCATTCCTGCCCAGAAGTCTTCCTGGGCCAGGGGTACCGGTGCACCACCATGGATGTATGGAACCTCAGTGTCATACTCTACCGTATGGTGGCCAGGGCCCTGCCCTGCTACTCAGGGAACACGATGGACCTCAAGAATAAAATTCTCGCAGGAAGCTACCATGCCCCACTGCTTTCTTCCCCTTCAACTTGAAGGACTCATTCAAAAGTTACTAACTCTAGACCCCAAGGAGCAGCCCCCAACAAAACAAGTTATAAGGGACCTATGGGTGAACTGTGGCCAAGATATGCCAATGACAACATACAAAGAGCCACTCCTGGATACCCAAACCTCTAAACAACTCAGCTTATGGTGGCCATGGGATTCCAGGCCAAAAGCATCTCTGTGTCCATCAAAGAAAAAGCATTTAACTATCCTATGGCCACCTACCTCATTTTAGAACAAACAAAAGCAGTCCATCATCAGATGATGATCCCTTCCTCCTGGGGTTCCCACCTGTCCTTCTCTATCCACGGAAGTTTCCGCCTTCCCTCTCCCACCGAAGCAGGCCCACAGCAAGCCAGCTTGTCCCATATTCGGCATGCAGCAGAACACCACCTCTCCTGCCAGTGCACCCGCCAGCCTGCAGAGGAAGCCAGACAGCTTTAGTGAAACCCCCCAGCATGACCCTGTGGCCTCCCCCTCTACGCAGAGCACTGGCAACAGTGGTGGAGACCCAGAAACATCCCTGGCTCAACAACCATTGCAGGAAGCTGGTGTCGTCCAAGCTGGGTAGCCCAAGGCTGTGATGTTGGCCTGACGAACAAGAAGCCGGGGCTACCACAGGGATGCCAGGAGATGGCTTTCCATTCTATTAAAATTTTGTTGCCTGTGTCCACCAAAGAAAAGGAGGAATAAGATCACCCCAGCCAGGCGCGATGGCTCACGCCTATAGTTCCAGCACTTTGGGAGTCTGAGGTGGGAAGATCATGAGGTCAAGAGACTGAGACCAACCTGGCCAACATGGTGAAACTCTGTCTCTACTAAAAATACAAAAATTAGCTGGGCATGATGGCGGGCACCAGCCTCTTGGGAGGCTGAGGCAGGAGAATCACTTGAACCTGGGAGGTGGAGGTTGCAGTGAGCCAAGATCATGCCACTGCACTCCAGCCTGGCAACAGAGCAAGACTCCATCTCAAAGAAAAAAAATTATCCCAACATAGTTGCACGGCTGAAGACAAAATCAAGTAGGTGGGGCGGTCAAGCTGCACTCTGGCATTTTACTATATCTATTCTGTCTTTATTAGTATTGTTTTAATTGGCAAATCATGCTTGTACATTCATGGGGTGCAGTGTGAAGATTAGATAGATGTGTGTACCGTGGAATGAGGAAATCCCGCTACTCAGCATCTCCACCACCTCAGAGAGACCAATTCCACGTGATGCCCTGGAAGTGTTGATCTAAACAAGTTGACCTCATTGAAGTAACCAGTAGATGAATGGTGACCAGGGGCCAGAGAGTGGCAGAGGGAGGGAATGGGGGGTGTCGGTCAAAGGACCAAAGTCCAGACAGGAGGAAGAGGTTTTGACTCTAGTGCACAGCAGGGTGACCAGAGTCAATGAGAACGTATTGCATTTTGCAAAACACCTGAGACAGTCCATGTCAAATGTCTCTGCATTTAGATTGGAGAGGACGAAGGCCCTGAGGTCCAGGAACATTGAAACCTGACAGTGGATGCCAATGGCTGTGGGGAGGAGCCAGGTGAGACACACACACTGCTGTGTGCCCAGCAGCGTTGGAGCCTGCAGCACTTCTCGCCTTCCCTGCTCTATTTTATCCTTTTTCATAAAGATAGTTCCTGATAAATGACCATTTCATGCAAATCTTGTAGTAGCACTGGAAAGGTGGCAGGTCGGTGGCAGATACTCTGCTGCTTTGCGCCCTCCAGGCACAGAATGGGGGCTGTGCACACCCTAGTTTAGTCGGCGTGCAGTCACGTGGTCCTCGCTGTTACTCAGAAAAACTGACATGCAGAGACCTCAGGGAAGTATCAGGGTGACCCTACATGCAGCAAATCATTCCCAGTGTCTCTGAAGGGCTGAGGCTCTGAGCGGGTGCAGGGCAGAGTCCCACACATTGCGCATGGTCTCCCCACACTCACACTGCCTGGTGAGCATTTTCAGAAGGACCAATGGCCCCTTCAGGTCCCATCTGCCCATATTAATCGGGCTGAGAGGTTCCCATAGGGAAGGAGCTCCAGGCACCAAGGCAAAACCCACACTCAGACAAAGCCCCTTCCAGGGTCCACCCAGGCTGGGCCTCAGGAGCCATGCGACCCTAGGTGCAGGGCAGGCAACCTTGACTTGTTCATCTCCCTTTTTGGCCAACGACATCCTTTTTGTGGGGGTCATTCTCCAGAGGGACTGACAGCCATGGAGACAGGGAACAGGCCTAGCCATGGTGGGTTCCCTAGAGGCAGCCCAGAGAGCAGGGTCAGGCAGTGAGGGAGCTCCAGCTCCACCATCCAGGTGAGGAGACAGACTGAAGAGAGAGCGGGTAGCATCCCAAAGCTATCTGGCCAGGAAAGGATGGCAAAGATTTGCTGTTTACCCCGTCCCAGGCTGCCCCGCACTCACCCAGCCGCTTCCCAGTACTCTGCTTTGTCCCCCTTCCCAGGTTCTTAAGTCATCCTGTTTTATGCCTGTCATTCCCACTGGAGCAGGGTCCTTGCCTCCCCCACAGCTGCACAGGCCTCACACCCAGCAGGCCATAAATCAGTATTTGTGGAATTAGTGAGATAGGATTCAAGCCCAAGCTGTGTCTGCAGAGCATTGGAAGTACAGTACTGGGTCCCCGAGGCCACCGGCAGAGGGGTCCTGGGGACCAGCAGGAGCAGCGAACACCTATTATGAGTTTCCAGAAGGTTGGTGTGACTGTCACTAAGTTTATTTGCTGGTCCAATTTGGGGGATTCTGAAGTTTCTACTGGGAGAAGCCAGGGTTTTCCACTTCAGCAGGGGTGGTGAACGCCTCGCCCAGGGCATCATCTCTTTCTCCTGTCTGGCCCCTGCTTCCCCTGCCCTGCCATCTCCCTGTGCCTCCGTGCCCAGGGGCGTGCAGTAGGGCAGGGTGAGATGGGAATCTGTTGTCACCAGGGAAGGGAACTGCCTCCAGGCACAGAGAGTTTGGAGTCTGGGATACTGTCACCAACAGCCCAGGACCCACAGCTGGGCCCCTCCCTAGAGTCTTCCTGCAGCAAGGCTCTCCTCCAGGGGGGCTGTCAATGTTTCCCCAGGGTGGGGCTAAGCCAGAGCCTGGAGGTTTGCCCCTGGGGCACAGATCCCCCTGGTCACTTGCCCCCAGCGGGCTGCAGGGAAGGAGGCTGTGAAGGGAGGAGGGCCGGCTCTTCCCCTGCAAGGATAGGAGCCCCAGAAGAGGCATTCCTGCTCTGGGAACTGCCTCCCTCCCCGACATCACAGCCAGCCCTCAGAAGCTTGGCCAAGCCGACCTTGATCTCTGCCAGGGAGGCTGAAAGAACATCCAGCCCCACCTCTGGTTTCCTCCCACCTCAGGCTAGGCCACATCTAGGCTGGACAGGGAGACTGTTCTCCTCATGAGCCCCCCTGCACAGATGTCTAGATGTCCAGAGTGCCACTAGAACACATGCAGGGTTAAAAACTATCTCTGTACTGAAGCAGGCTGAGCTGAATCCTGGTGCCTTCACAAGACATGACCCAGCCATGGGGAGCAGGCTTAGGTTCATTTTTGCTGAGTCTGCAATCAAACCAAGACATCTCATTTTTTTGGCTTTGTGGTCTCAGCACTCAGCAACTAGGAGATGCCTTTGTGGAACCTCCTGCTCAGCCTCTAATTCTGACATGGGTCTGGGGTTGTCACTCAATCCTACTAACTGGCTAGACCACCTTGCCTCGGCCCCTCCTGTCAGGAATCTTCTTTTGCAGACTGACCGTCTCATAGGAATATTGTTGAATCAAGGAGAGTCTCATACTCCAGGTAGGGGGGCAGTGACCTCTGCACGGTGCAGTCCTTGTCAGGACCTTTGTCCTCCTTGGCCAGGCTCCAGCTCTGAGCTGGCATATTTCACTCTTTCAGATGCTGGTGTGTAAACACTGTGGTTTCCTTCTGGGTCCTCTTCTCAAGGTTTTCCACTGCATCTTGCTGGTCTGGAATTGCAGCAACACTTCAAGTATTCCTGAGTGTGAAGGTTCTTTCAGCAAACACCATTCATTCATTTATTCAATAAATATTTATTGAGCTTCTAGTCCATGTGCCCAACACTGTTCCAGTTACTGAGCAGTTACCACAGTGCACAAAATAAGAAAATTCCTGTCTCCAGGGTTTCCATTTCAGTGAGGAAAGCCAGACAATAATGGTGGTAAATAGAAATCACGTGTTGTCTGTTCAATTGGAAATGTGCTTAGAAGAAAGATCCAACTGGGGTGGGTGGGTTGTGTTGGCAAGTTAGAATGGAAGCAAAGACTTAAAGGAAGTGAGCGAGTGAGCTGTGTGCACCTGGAGGCCCACAGGTGCCTGGCTCATTGTGGAAATAGTGAGGAAGCTGGTGTGGCAGAGGAGGAGCTGGGAGAGGGGAGGAGGAAGGAGGACTCTCTGAGTTCTCTATCTCTATCAAGGGAGCAGAAGTTCACACAGGGCCCTGGAGGACTCTGCCTTTTACCCCAGTGTGGGGAGCCTCTTCTGAGCAGAGGAGGAACACGATGGGGACCTGAAGCCCTCTGGATGCTGCATGGGCCAGGAACCCAGGGGCGGGTGGGTGGAGGGAGGGAGCCCAGAAAGGCCACTGCAACGATCCAGGCAAGTGATGACAGTGGCGGGACCAGAGGGGTGGCAGCAGGGGTTGGGGGAAGGGCTAGGTTCTGGACGTCCCTTGAAAGTGGGGCCGACAGCACTCACTGACAATTGTCCATTAGACATCACCATGGCACTGTTGTTCCCACGGCTGTCACATCAGATCCCAGGTCCCGTGTTTGTCCTAGCCTCTGTCATCCCACACAGGGTCAGTGTTTCCTGGGTGTGTGGCTGAACCTCAGCTGTCTTGCCCACTTGGTTCCCACAACCCCTGGAGCCAACGAATGAAAAGCCACCTGAATTCTGCTCAGAATTCTGTTAAATGGTTACCAGTCATTATTCTGGAGGTCACAACATTTGCAACTTCCCCAATTCACTATTCTAGAACCTATGATTGGCCTTTTGAAATGCAACCCTTTCATTTCAACCAAAATCCTTTCAGATTTTTGCATTTCTGATGACCAGATGGTCCCACCCGGACCCTCAACTCTTGGCTCAACCAGTCCTGTGGCGCCACCAAGAAGCAGATTCAGTGAACAAGGAGCATTTCTCACACCCCTATGACTGCATCCTCAACCAGGAAGCAGCACTTATTCCTCTAGCCCCCGCCCACCAAACTACCCTAGAAAAAATCCAGCCTCCACATTTTCGGGGAGGTTGATTTGAGTAGCAACTCCATCTCCTGGGTAGCATGGCCAGCCGCATGTCAGTTAAACGCTTTCTTTATTGCAATGCCACAGTCTCAATGAATTGATCTTGTCTGTGCAGTGGGCAGGAAGACCCCATCAGGCAATTACAAACTATGAAGGAAGGTCAAGGTTTTTTGATGACCATTCTGATTCTTAGGAGATTCTTAACTTAAAAAAAAAAAAAAAAAAAAAAAAAACCACCAGTATGCACAATTTTGGAAGGCAAAGTGGGAAGAAAAAATAATTCCACACCCTTTGGCTCAGTAAACCTGCTTCGAAAACCAAGGAGAAAAAGGCCAGGGGTAGAAAGCGGTTCACCATAGCACCGTTTGCCAATGCAAAGATGAAATGAATCTCAAAATGGGAAACATAAATTGTCTTGTGTATTAAAACGCATGCTCTGAATGAAGAGACCCCCACAAACAGGCTTTGTGTGAGCAACATGGCTGTTTATTCACCCAAGTGCAGGCAGGCTGAGTCCAGAGAGTCAGCGGAGAGCGGTGGGATAGGAGTTGGTTTTAAAGGTTTGGGGTAGGCAGTGGGAAGTTACAGAAGTTACAGTTTAGGGTGGTGTTTGGAAGCTGGGAGGAGGTCACAGGGTCTGGAATCACAAGGTTGACCAAAGTTGGTTACAAAGTCCAATTGCCTTATCAACTGAGGTGGGAATAAGGAACAATAGAATGTCTCAAGTTTATTAGGTGCTACAGGCGTTGATCATTTCTTCGCCTTTTGTGGTTTTCCAGTTGCTTCAGACTTTCTATTTCCAGGAACTCATCTAGGGTGTTCATGCAGGTCACAGAGGTTACCATGCTGTCCATGGCACAGTCAGTTGGCCTAAAAGACCTTATACTGTGGTGAGCTCTGCAGGAGAAATCAATCTAAGACATCATCACTCACTCACCCAACAGTTTTTGAATGCTAACTCTGGTATCTGTGTGATGCAAACACAGATCAACAAGACTTAGGTCCCCCTACAAGGTCACGGAAGTGTCAGAGTTAGGCTACAGCATCAAAAACTGTCTTGCAAAATGCTGCTGGGGAGGTGCAGAGAGACAAGAGCCAGGAACTGAGGCACAGTCTGGTGGGTGGTGAAGAAGGAATGGGAATTCACCAGGAGGAACAGGTGTGTGGGGGGCTCGGGCAGAGGAGGAGGGGAAAAGCAACAAAGAGAAACAAGATGTGAAGTAGGAAAAAGGCGAAGAACAAACAGTTCTAACCTACGATGACAACTGTAGAGAAGTTCCATGCAATCTCTGTACTGTTTTATTTGCTAAGAGCACTTTAACTTTCAATTTGTGGTTTGCATTAGCAAAATATTGTCAATAAATCTAAATCTATCAGAGGAGTGGCTAAATCAGCTCTGGCACATCTGTACCATGGAGCCATTGAGGGAAGAATGCATAGTTCTATAGGAGTTCATGTGAATTGATCTCCAGAATATATTAAAAGAGGAAAGTAAAGGACCGTGTGACCAGAATAAGCATATGTGATGAATGTCTATTTCTTTTTTCTTTCTTTTTTTTTTTTTTTTTGGAGACAGAGTTTCACTCTTGTTGCCCAGAATGGAATGCAATGGCAAGACCTCGGCTCACCTTAACCTTCGACTCCTGGGTTCAAGTGATTCTCATGTCTCAGCCTCCCAAGTAACTGGAATTACAGGCATGCACCACCACACTGGGCTAATTTTTAGTCGAGACAGGATTTCTCCTTGTTGATCAGGCCAGGTCTCAAACTCCTGACCTCAGGGGATCCGCCCACCTTGGCCTAAAGTGCTGGGATTACAGGCGTGAGCCACTGAGCCCAGCATGTGATGGATGTCTATTTCTTATTTACATCCTTCTGTGTTTCTGAAAGTACACACAAAAACAAGACGGTGTTCGCTTCTGAAGGAATCAGATGGGGTTAGATGAACAATTATGTTTACCCTTTGGAACCGCTTAAATGTTTTACCTCACTGATATATTTCTTCTTCACACACATACAGAGTTGAAAAATCTAAGCCAGATGTAAAAGACTGTATGCTTCATAATAATTTTCTAAAAATGTGTTTTTAATTTATAAAAATAGAAATAAATATTAAGACAGTATGAAATTTACATGACATTTTAGAAAATTCTATTTACATGACTATAAAGGGACAGATGGCAGCTTTTTGGTTTGTCAGAAATGGTGGTTACATAACTATAAATTTGCCAAAACTTACTGAGCCACATACCTGTAAATAAAATACATTTTATTGTATATAAATTATGTCAATAAATGTAATGTTTTCAAAGATATCAGGTTTTTTTTTTTCCTTCTTTTTCTTGGAAGTAACCTGTGTAAAAGATATCAGTTTTTAAAATGATGTGCACATGCCAGGCATGGTGGCTCACAGCTGTAATCCCAGCACTTTGGGAATCCAAGGCACTTTAGGAAAAGGAAGCAGATGGATCTCTTGAGGCCAGGAGTTTGAGGCCAGCCTGGCCAACATGGTGAAACCCCCATCTTTACTGAACATACAAATATTAGCCAGACATGGTGGCACACGCCTGTAATCCCAGCTACTCGGAGGGCCGAGGCACGAGAATCTCTTGAACCTGAGAGGCAGAGGTTGCCGTGAGCCGAGATCATGCCACTGCACTCCAGCCTGGACGACAGAGCAAGACTCCGTCTCAAATAAAATTAAAATAAAATTATGTGCACAAGGGCCGGGCACGGTGGCTCACGCCTGTAATCCCAGCACTTTGGGAGTCCAAGGCAGGTGGATCACCTGAGGTCAGGAATTCAAGACCAGCCTGGCCAACATGGCGAAACCCTGTCTCTACTAAAAATACAAAAATTAGCTGGGCATAGTGGCAGGTGCCTGTAATCCCAGGTACTTGGGAGGCTTAGGCAGGAGAACGCTTGAACCTGGGAGGCAGAGGTTGCAGTGAGCCGAGATTGCACCACTGCACTCCAGCCTGGGTGACAAGAGTGAGACTGTCTCAAAAAAAAAAAAAAATCATGTGCACAAATATGGACAGTGCTGGCGAGAAGTGTGGCAAAAACACAAGTGCTTCTCTTGTTTTGTGCTCAGATACGTGACTCTGCCTTCACAGGCCCCTGGGATTTGGAATCCACCTTCTGAAAGGCATTCTGTGCACTCCCGAGCACCAACTTGAGCAAATGAAAAGGCTCAGCCGGAGGGCCTGGGACACAGCCCACCTTGATGACAGCTGCTCCTGGCTGTGCAGGGGCTCTAGGAGAGGCCATTCCCCGACTAGGACCAGCAGGCCCTGCGGAGGCTGGCTCTCCTTTGCTGTTTGGAATCTTCCCTCTCCAGCCCCAAGCCTCATCAAAGGCTGCCCTTTCCTGTTCATTGACCACAGCTGCTTTGACTCCATTAGCCCTTGAGCTCCTGGAAGAAAAGGAAGAACCTTGTTTTCCCTGGGCTCGGTGCCAAGAGACTGTGGGCTGTTGCTCAAGATTCACTTATGAAACTCCAGATCTCAGGAGGACGGAAGCTTGGGACAAATACCGAGCCTCCCACCCCCACTCTAAGTCTGTTCCTGAGCACTTTACAGGAGGAGCAGGTAGGCCTGGCCACAGTTTCAGCAAGGGTGGACTGGGATAGCTTCTGTGCTAATACAAACATCAGGCCTTCCTGCCAGAAGGCCCACCCCATAGAGCCAGCCTGGCACTGGGCCAGCCTCTAGCCCTAACTGCAAGAGCAGGAGAGCCCAGAATAGCAGGCCCTCTTCAGCGAGCTTCAGCAGCTTCGCCCACAGGCTGCAGGGTTCGGGTCTGCTGCCAGCAATAGCTCCCAGACCAGCTTTGGTAATACAGGCCTTTGCCTTAGTATTTACTAAATCCAAATAGGCTTTATAGGAAGAGTCCTGAAACAATAGGTTTTGTTTTGTCTTTGGATTTTTTTTGAGATGGAGTCTCACTCTGTCACCCAAGGTGGAACACAATGGCATGATCTTTGCTCACTGCAACCTGTGCCTCCCACATTCAAGCAATTCTCCTGCCTCAGCTTTCCAAGTAGCTGGGATTACAGATGCCTAACTCCATGCCCAGAAAATTTTTTGTAGTTTTAGTAGAGATGGGGTTTGGCCATGTTGGCCAGGCTGATCTTGAACTCCTGACCTCATGATCCACCCACCTCGGCCTCTCGAAGTGCTGGAATTACAGGCATGAGCCACCATGCCTGGCCATGATAGGGTTTTTGAATCTTTTTGTTTTTTTCACTCTGTTGCCCAGGCTAGAATGCAGTGGCACAATCAGAGTCACTGCAGCTGTGACTTCCTGGCCTCAAGTGAACCTCCTGACTCAGTCTCCTGAGTAGCTGGGACTACAACCACCATGCTCTGCTAATTTTTTTTATTATCTTGTGTAGAAACAGGGACTGGCTATGTTGCCCAGGCTGCTCTTGAACTCCTGGCCTCAAGCGGTACTCTTGCCTTGGCCTCTTAAAGTGCCAGGATATCAAGCATGAGCCACTGCACCTGGCCAAGTTTTTAAATCTTTCAGTAACAGACTAAATAAAACAGTCACCTACAAGTTCAGCTTTTCTTTTTTTTTTTTGAAACGGAGTCTTGCCCTGTCGCTCAGGCTGGAGTACAGTGGCACAATTTCAGCTCACCACAACCTCTGCCTCCTGGGTTCAAGCAATTCTCCTACCTCAGCTTCCCAAGTAGCTGGGATTACAGGTATCTGCCACCATGCCTAGCTAATTTTTTTCTGTTTTTAGTAGAAACTGGGCTTCACCACATTGATCAGGCTAGTCTCAAACTCCCAACCTCAGCTAATCCACCCACCTCAACCTCCCAAAGTGCTGGGATTACAGGCATGAGCCACCATGCCCAGCCTAAATTCAGCCTCTCATGTTTGTCTTGAGTTGTTCCATATTGGAAAATACCAGCTTACACTGATGAAAAACTTGTACTCTTTGGGGCTACCTATGAGCCCACTTCGAAATCCTGAGGTTGAAAGTCCTGAACATGAAAGATAAGCTGTCTGGCAAGTTAGGATGGGCGTTGACCGAGCAATGCCTTACAGCTCGAGTAGTATTTTTTCACCTAAGCACTTAAACTGTTATTGTAAAATGGGACACTGAGAAATTAGAAGTGTGATTAATCCCACCTGCCCAATTGAAGCTTTTCTGATAGGTGAATTTAATTAGGAAATTGTTACTTATGGCATCGATTACATGGTCAACTCAAGTCTCAAATTCAGCAGACTTTAGTTTCAAAATCAACTACAATTTTGTTTTTTAGAGAGACTGGGGTCTCGCTATTATGTCCCAGGCCGGGCTTGAACTCCTAGGCTCGAGGGATGCCTCCCACCTCAGCCTGCTGAGTAGCTGGGACTGTAGGCACATGTCACTGTGCCCAGCTCTTTTTTTTCCCTTTGGTAGAAAAGGTGCTGTTGTCTGTAATCCTACATTATAGAGAATGGTTTGACAATAGATTCTTCTCTTCCCTTAGCCCTCTCCAACCTTCCAGGTGGAAACCCACCCCCAAATAACACAGGCAAAGAAGATATATCAGCATCAATAATTTATTGCAAACTCCCTAATATCACATCCTGGTGTGCTTGAGAATTCACTCAGGAATGTTCCGGGATTGGGGGCCAGGAGGTCGAGAGCACCATGAAAGTGCAGCCTACGAGGCCGGATTGCTGAGGGGCAGACGTCATGCCACAGCTGCAGGGACCAGTCTGGGTCGGCTAAGCTGCCTTGGGCAGGAAGGAGCTCGGCTAGGCCAGGAGCCTGAGATTTTCCTTTGGCCAACCCACCCAGGTTCCCAGACCGTCCTCCTCACTCAGGGTCCTGCACGGTGAGGGAGGTGTAGGGAGGTTAGCAGCTCTACAGCTGCCAGGCTTGTGGGCACTACCAGTTGAGCATGGGGCCCCCAGTCTAGTCCTTCACTGGGGAAAGCTTCCAAGGGCTTGGGTTTTCACTGGAGTATCTTCAGACAGGTCGGGATGAGGGATGAAGCTTTGCTCTTGGGGGGCTGTCCTTCCTCTGTAGCATTGAGGAGCTGCTGTAGGTAACAGGAGGTGCCAAGAAGCACATGACCCGTGGTCTGCATGCTGAAGAGGGCCCAGCGGAGAGCTTCCCTGGGTAAAATGAGAGGGCACGCAAGTCAAGACCACAAAGTAGGCCGGGTGTGGTAGCTCACGCCTGTAATCCTTGTACTTTGGGAGGCCATGGCAGGCGGGTCACCTGAAGTCAGGAGTTTCAGACCAGCATGGCCAACATGGTAAAACCCCATCTTTACTAAAAATCCAAAAATTAGCCAGGCATGGTGGTGGGTGCCTGTAATCCCAGCTACTTGAAAATCTGAAGCAGGAGAATTGCTTGAACCCAGGAGGCGGAGGTCGCAGTAAGCCGAGATGGTGCCACTGAACTCCAGCCTGGGTGACAGAGCAAGACTGTCTTAAAAAAAAAAAAAAGAAAAGAAAAAAAAAGAAACATGAGGCTTGGTGGCTCACGCCTGTAATCCTAGCACTTTGGGAGGCCAAGGCAGGCAGATCATTTGAGGTGAGAAGTTTCAGACCAGCCTGGCCAACATGGTGAAACCCCATCTCTACTAAAAAATAAAAAAATTAGCTGGGCATGATGGTGCATACCTGTAATCTCAGCTACTCAAGGTCGAGAGGCTGAGGCACAAGAATTGCTTGAACCGGGGAGACAGAGGTTGTAGTGAGCCCAGATTGCACCACTGCACTCCAGCCTGGGCGACAGAGCAAGACTCCATCTCAAAAATAAATAAATAAAAATAAAACATGAGTATACCCCTCCCTGCACCCCCATATTCCCATGCTGGCCTGGAAGGGATTGGTTTCCTCATGCTTGTTTTCTTCATTAATAACACTGGAATACCACTGAGGTTGCTACCTAAAAGCACTTCATCAATTCTAGAGTGCTACGCAAATAGGAACAGATGATGCAGACACAATCAGAACTAGAGCGAGGACCTGCAATTCTACCTCAGATGCCGGGAACCTCCCTACTTTCTCACGTAAAACCCCAGCTCATTTCATAAGGCCTTCTATTTTTCCACTGCTACTTTGGACCAACCAGATTAATCTCCATCACGTGGCGCTAGCCCTTGAGACTGCTGTTCTAGACTCTGAGGCCTTTCCAAGTCACCTTCAGTCTAGCTCATGTTCAGAGTGCTGGACACGAAGACACCCATGCCTGGCATGATCATGTACTGAGAACAGAACCTGAATCAGGCAGGGCTAAATCCTAATCCAGTCATTAACTGGGTGAACTTTAGCAAACTGCTCTAGTTCTGAGCTTCAGCTCCCTCATGGGTAAAATAGGACCACACCTGCCATCCAGGGTCATGAGGCTGAAATAGCATAAAGCAATTAACACAGGGTCGGATATTTAGAAAGTAGGGGAAATGGAGAAGCAGGGATGGGTTCCAGAGCAGCTGAATGCTAGACAACTTTGGCCAGTTGCTCTGGATCACGCCAATAATTCCAGCACTTTGGGAGGCTGAGGAGGATGGCTTGAGGCCAGGAGTTCGAGACCAGCCTGGTCAACATAGTGAACCCTTGTCTCTACAAAAACATTAAAGAACTAGCCCAGCGTGGTAGCACACACTTGTGCTACTCAGGAGGATCACTTGAGCTAGGAGGTTGAGGCTGCAATGAGCCATGATTGCACGGCTGTACAATCTGCCTGGATGACAGAGTGAGACCCTGTCTCTAAAAAAATAAAAATAATGCTAAACAATTTTAATGAAATTCTTACCAAATCTGTTTGAAAGAGATAGGTGAGGGTCACTCGAGGTGTCTAGTCATAGGTGGGATTAGGGAAGGGAAAACAAAAGGTAAAGAAGTGCTCCCTGGCTATTGTTCAAACTTTAGTCTTTTATTAATGTTCATTCAATAAGTGAACTTGGCCGGGTGCGGTGGCTCAAGCCTGTAATTCCAGCACTTTGGGAGGCCAAGGCAGGCGGATCACAAGGTCAAGAAATCGAGACCATTCTGGCCAACATGGTGAAACTTCGTGTCTACTAAAAATATAAAAATTAGCTAGGCGTGATGGCGTGTGCCTGTAGTCCCAGCTACTCGGGAGGCTAAGGCAGGAGAATTGCTTGAACCTGGGAGGTGGAGGTTGCAGTGAACCAAGATTGTGCCACTGCACTCCAGGCTGGCGCCTGGCAACAGAGTGAGACTCTGTCTCAAAATAATAATAATAAAAAAAATAAGTAAACTTATGGTCTGACCAAGGTGTGGGGGACAGAAAGACACTTAGAACTATTCACATCTGCACAGGAGAATGCTTTACATTTTCAAGGCTATACCTTAGAAGTATACCTACTTCTCAAATTAGGGAACTGATACTTTCAACCTAGCTGACCAGCCTTAAAAGGAATGACATTCTGATCCATGCTGCGATATGAATGACCCTTGAAAACATTATTTGAAGTGAAGGAAGCCAGACCCAAAGGATGAGTATTGTCTGATTCCAGTTCCATGCGGTACTAGAATTGGCAAACACATAGCAGAAAGTGGGATGGAGGCGACCAGGGTCTTCAGGGAGAAGGAATGGAGACTTCGTGCTTCAGGGACAGAGTTTCTGGTTGGGATGATGCAAGAGGTCTGGAAATGGATGGCAGGGATGGATGCACCACATTGTGAATGCACTTAATGCCACTGAATTATATACTTTTAAAATGGTTCAAATGACAGATTTTGCGCTATATATATTTATCACAATTTTTAAAAATCCAGTGATAACACTGAGTCACTAAGCTGATTCCAGCTTGCCATTATTTTTTTGATACCAACATATCTACTGTGTTTAGGTCTAAGAATACCACCTCCCCTAACTGGACTGAGTTTGAGGTCAGAAACTTCTTGTTCTCAATTTTGAAATATGCAGACTATTGGTGGCAGTCCGAGATCAAGAGGGGACATGAGATGGTAGTATCCTGGAAGCAGTAGCCATGGAGAAAATGGAACTCTCAGCCACAGAACCAGGCTCAAGCCTGCCGCCGACTGTTGTCTCTGGCAAGCAGATACCCACACAGCCTCAGTGTCCTCATCTGCAGACTGGGTCTGCAGGAGATCAACGAAGAAAGCAAGAAGGTCTGATATGTTCTAGCTACACGTGATCTTGTAGAACTCTTGGGACCCTGAACAGGATTTCTCAGAAGCCCCATGTGAACAGAGATCACCTGTGTCATTTATTCTACCATCATTTAAACAACTACTACATGTCAGCATTTACCAAGGTACTGGAGGCCACAGAAAGTCCTGCCCTCATGGAACTTGTTCTGGTATTTTGTTCATCTCTGAATCTGTGGTTACAGCATAGGGCCAGGCACACAGTGGGCACTCAGGAAATACTGAATGAAGGAATTGGGGAAAAATAGACTCTAATTGGAAAGATGGACCAGCAGTCACACTCTGCTGCTCGCAAGCTTTGCGGCTTTGGACTGATTCGATCACTTCAGCTTTGGTGGCTACATCCACCCAACAGGTAAATATGTCCCAGGGTGCCACTGGAGCAGCCGAATTTGGGAAACATCACCGTGACGGCACTTGGCTTATGACCTCACATATTCTCATGCTGCCTGCAACACTTGGTTAGACTTTCAAAATAAGTTTTAAGAAAAGTTTATTATATAATACAAATGACTCTGGTCCATAAGACTTGCAAATTAATTCTGTCTTATGGAGAGAAGATTATTTCATCCCTCCCATCCCCATGGGGGAAATAACCCAATTTTGTATGTATACATTCATCTCTTTTTTTCTTCTTTTTAGAGACAAGGTCTCACTCTGTTGTCCAGGCTGGAGTACACAGCCCACTGCAGCCTCAAACTCCTGGGCTCAAGCAATCCTCCCACCTAGCTGGGATTACAGGCACATACTACCACTCCCAACATTTTGTGTGAGTGTGTGCATGCATGTGCAAGTGTGGTAGAGACAGGGTCTCACTATGTTGCCCAGGCTCTCAAACTCCTGGGCTCAAGAGATCCTCCTTCCTTGACCTCCCAAAGTGCTGGGATTCCAGGTAAGATCCACTCCACCCAGCCTATCTCATCATTCTTGCTGGACCTATATATGTATAGGATTTTGAATTCTCCTTTGAAATGATTGTAACTTCTTGCTAGTTCTCTCATTAATTAATGAATTCCATTAAATCTTTGACAAGTACTTTTTTTTTTTTTTTTTTCTTATTTTGAGACAGCGTTATGCTCTGTTGCCCTGGCTGGAGTTCAGCGAGGCAATCTCAGCTCACTGCAAACTCCGCCTCCCGGGTTCAAGCAATTCTCCTGCCTCAGCCTTTCCTGAGTAGTTGAGGTTACAGGCATGTACCACCATGCCTGGCTAATTTTTGTATTTTTGTAGAGATTGGGTTTTGCCATGTTGGCCAGGCTGGTCTCAGACTCCAGATCTGAAGTGATCCACCTGCCTTGGCCTCCCAAAGTGCTGGGATTACAGGTGTGAGTCACCATGCTTGGCCAACGCATGTTCATTTTTTAAAAAGTGACTAGAATACTACTTAGGAAAACTTCCTATTTTCAATTTTAAAATGTAGTTGCTAAAGTAGTCATAAAAACAAAATGCATCCAGGTTCTACCAGGAGGAACATGTGTGGCCCTTCGGCACACACCAGTGTCATCCACAGCACTTCAAGAGCCCATCAGGCTCCGTGTTGTCTGTTACAGGCTATGCTTTGTCAGCACCAATGTCAGACCCAGGCTGAGTCCACATGAACAGACAGGGGCCCTCCCATTGCCTGTACCTGCTCTGTCCCCACCAAATCCCAATTCACTCACTTCACGATGCGTTTGGCCCCATAGCAGTGCAGATCGTAGGAAAGGGAGTACGTATCATAAAATGTCGCCTTCACGTTCAGGCAGCCAATAAAGTCCTGTGGGTTCAGCTTGTACAAGTCAAAGGTTACACGGGCCACATCAATCTTCTTGGCAGGCTTATGGGAGAGCGACAGTTGGTACCTAGTCCCCTGCTTGGAGACAAGCAGATGGTTAGCACCCCTTGAAGATTTCTCCCAGGGTCCTGATTTTCTCCCCAGACAGGTGGGACCTTACCTGTTCTGATGGGGGCTGCCATTTCTGCCCCTTCTGGAGGACCATGAACACTGTATCCCCTGCCAGGGCTTGGAAGTACTCTTCTGTCTCTACAATTGTGCCATCTTCCTCCAGCACCAGCAAGAAGGGCTTGTCTGCCAGCATCAGAGTGTCCTGAACCTGGGGAATAAGGTCAGTGATGCTTCTGCCATCCCTATGGAGCCACAGAGCCAGTCTGGTGAAACCCCACATCATAGCTCCTTGGCTGCCAGGGAAAGAACAAGTGGGCTGGGATCTACGAGGTGGAACTGGAGCCCAGGCCCTCTGCTGTGGAAAATCACTACCCAGAGACTTTATCATGGTACCTCTTGGCTCCTGGCTTCAGGATTCATAGTCTGGAACAATATTGATCCATAAAATATAATGTAAGTCACATATAATTTTAAATTGTGGTTATAGTTTACATACTCTAAAACCTACCCTCTAAAAGTGTACAATTCAGGGGTTTTTTAGTATATTCAAAAAGTCATGCAACCATCACCACTACCTAACAGTGTAGTGACTAATAGGCTGGAATGCAGTAATCATAAGCATATCATAAACTTAAATAGAGAGCATATGACATAATCGTAGCTTACTGCAGCCTCGAACTCCTGGGCACAAGCAATCCTCCTGCCTCAGCCTCCCGAGTAGCTGGGACTACAGGTGCATGCTATTACACCTGCCTAATTTTTATGTTTTTTGTAAAGATGGTGTCTGGTTATGTTGCTTAGGCTGATCTCAAACACCTGGCCTCAAGGGATCCTCCTACCTTAGCTTCCCAAAGTGCTGGGATTACAGACATGTGCTATCATGCCCGGAAGTGATTCATGTTTTTTTGTTGCTGGGGGTGGCGGGGGGTAAATAATATTCTACTATATAGATATACCCCACATTTTAAAATCTATTTATAATGGATGAACACTTGGATTGATTCTTTTTGACTATTATGAATAATGCTGCTATGAGTGAGTTTTTGTGTACAAGTTTTTATTTTTTGTTAATTTTTGAGATGGAGTCTCGCTGTTGCCCAAGCTGGAGTTCAGTGGTGTGATCTTGGCTCACTGCAACCTCTGCCTCCCGGGTTCAAGCAATTCTGCTTCAGCCTCCTGAGTAGCTGGGACTACAGACATACACCACCACACCCAGCTAATTTTTGTAATTTTAGTAGAGATGGGGTTTTACCATATTGGTTAGGCTGGTCTCGAACTCCTGACCTCACGTGATCCACCCACCTCGGCCTCCCAAAGTGCCGAGATTATAGGCATGAACCACCACGCCTGGCCCCTGTATACAAGTTTTTATATGAACGTATGTTTTCAATTCTCCTGGGTATATACCTAAAAGTAGAATTGCTGAGTCATACATTAACTCTATGTTTAAATTTTTTTTTCCTTTTTTGGAGATAGGGTCTTGCTCTTTCACCCAGGTTGGAATGCAGCGGTAGGATCAAAGCTCACTGCAGCCTCAACCTCCTGGGCTCAAGTGATTCTCACGCTGTAGCCTCCCAAGGAGCTGAGATTACAGGCTTGTGCCATGTGGTCTGGCTAATTTTTTTTTTTTTTTTTTTTTTTGGTGGAGACAGCATCCTACTTTGTTGCCCAGGCTGGTCTCAAAATCCTGGGCTTAAGCAGTCCTCCTTCCTTAGCCACCCAAAATTCTGGGATTACAAGTGTGAGCCACCGCAGTGGGCCTATGTTTAACTCTGAGGAGCTACCAAACTGTTTTCCAAAGTGGTTGTATCTTTTTACCTCCCCACTAGCAATGTATGAGAATTCCAGTTTCCTTACATCCTCACTGATGCTTTTATTGTCTGTATTTTAGCCAAAAATCCTTTTTATATCTACTTTCAAATCAATTTTTTTCTTTTTTCTTTTTTTTTAAATAGAGACAGGATCTCACCATGTTGCCAAGTCTGTTCTCGAACTCCTGGGCACTCAGGCAACCTCCCACCTCAGACTCCTAAAGTACTTAGATTTTACAGGCATAAGCCATGACATCCGGCCTTAGAGCCACTTTTTAGTGGATGAAGTGATTTTGATTTGCATTCCCCTAATGATTAATGATGCTAAGACTTTTTTTAAAAAAAAAACAGGGTCTTGCCCTCTCACCCAGGCTGGAGTGCAGTGGTGCCATCACGGCTCACTGCAGCAGCAGCCTCCTAGGCGCAAGTGATCCTCCTACCTCAGTCTCCCAAGTAGCTGGGACTACAGGCATGCACCACCATTCCCAGCTAATTTTTGTATTTTTTTGTAGAAATGGGGTTTTGCCCTGTCACCCAGGCTGGTCTTGAACTCCTGGGCTCAAGCTATCTGCCCATCTCCAACTTCCAAAAGTCCTAGATTACAGGCATGAGCCAATGCGTCTGACCAAGCATCTCTTCATGTGTTTATTGGCCACTGTGTATCTTCTTTGGAGAAATATCTCTACTCAAATCCTTTGCCCATTTTTAACTGGGTTGTCTTTGTATTGTTCAGTTGTAAGCGCTCTCTATATATTCTTAATATTAGACCCTTATCAGTTATGTGATTTGCAAGTATTTTCTCTTGATAGCATCTCTTGATATACGAAAGTTTTAGGCTCAAGCCTGTAATCCCAGAACTTTGGGAAGCACAGTCAGGTGGATCTTCTGATGTCAAGAGTTCGAGACCAGCCTGGCCAACATGGTAAAACCCTGTCTCTACTAAAAATACAAAAAATCAGCTGGACGTGGTGGCAGGCACCTGTAATCCCAGCTACTCAGGAGGCTAAGGCACAAGAATCACTTGAACCCATGAGGCAGAGGTTGCAGTGACCCTAGATTGCACCACTGCATTCCAGCCTGGGAGACAAAGCAAGACTCCATCTCAAAAAAAAAAAAAAAAAAAAGGTTTTATTGCTGATGAAGGTCTACTTGTTTTCCTTTGGTTGCCGTGCTTTGGTGCCATATCTAGGAAATCAAGGTAATGAAGACTTACATATTATGTTTATGTTTTCTTCTGAGGGTTTTATAGTTTTAGCTCTTACATTTAGGTCTTTTGTCCATTTTTACTTATCTCACTTCTCTGAACTAGTTTCATAATCAAAAAAAAGTTGAGGCAAGTATTGTTTTGTTTTGTTTTGTTTTAGACAGAGTTTCACTCTTTTTCCTCAGGCAGGAATGCAATGGCGTGATCTCGGCTCACTGCAACCTCCACCTCCCGGGTTCAAGTGATTCTCCTGCCTCAGCCACAGAGCAGCTGGGATTACAGGCATGCATCACCACACCCAGTAATTTTGTAATTTTTTTTTTTTAAGTAGAGATGGGGTTTCTCCATGTTGGTCAGGCTGGTCTCAAACTCCTGACCTCAGGTGATCTGCCCGCCTCAGCCTCCCAAAGTGCTGGGATTACAGGCATGAGACACTGCGCCCAGCTGCAAGTACAGTTTTTAAATTGTTCCAGTGATTAAATGCAAAAGTGTCACGACATGGGTTAACTGCATGGGTTTCAATCCCACTGAATGTACTTGGCCTCTGCCTCTGGAAAATGAAAATAGTAGTAACTACCTTAAGGCTCTCACGAGAAGAAATGCTGCAAGTCACCTGCCAAAATACATGGTCCACAATAAGAATAGACTCCTTAGGACATTTACAATCACATCACTAGTTATTTTGGAACAATGGAATTCTCACTTCACTTTTCTTGCTGGGATCCACTAAGGAATATATTTTGCTACTTAAAAATCTTTCAATAATGGCCTGGGATCAGCAACACACCAATAGCAATGAACATACCTAGCTCCCTGATCTTGGTTTCTGAATACCATTCTCCACTAAAATGAAGCAGACCTCCTTAGAAAAAATGACCAATTCAAGAACTAGGGCAGGGAAAATACAAGATGAGCCTGTAATACTTTGCTGCACCAGAAAGTAAGAAAGCATGCAAAGAATGATGGGGACATGATAAAAAGACGCGGAAGTGGAGGTTGAAAGGTATTCAACCAGACAAGTATGGGACAACTTGAGCATCAATAAATAATCTGTTACATTCATATATTCTACTAAAATAGGAATATGTTTATCCCTTTTGATATAAATAAATAAACAGGCCAGGTATGGTGGCTCATGCCTCTAATCCCAGCACTTTGGGAGGCCAAGATGGGAGGATCGCTAGAGGCCAGGAGTTTGAGACCAGCCTGGGAAACATAGCTAGACCCCATCTCTATAAAAAAAATTAAAAATTAGGTGTGAGATCATGTACCTATAATCCTAGCGAGTTGGGAGGCTGAGGTGGCAGGATCACTTGCACCTAGGAGTTTCAGGCTGCAGTGAGCCATCATCACACCACTGCACTCCAGCCTGGGCAATGGAGCAAGACCCTTTCTCTAAAAAACAGTAAGTGAATACACTGACAAACACAGAATTCAGTGTTTACTTAGTACAAAATATTGACCTAGAAAATAAATAAGAGGGAAAAATGTTACATAAAGAAGCTTGACTATACCTACCACCTTATTTGAATAATCAAAACAAAACAGTAAGGTGACAAATCAAAATTGCACATAATTTTGCAGTGACAATCTTTTTTTAAATTTTTTTGAGACAGGGCCTCACTCTGTCACACAGAAGAGTGCAGTGGTGCAATCACAGTTCACTGTAGCCTCAAATTCCTAAGCTCAGGTGATCATCCTGCCTCAGCCTCCTGAGTAACTGGGACTACAGGTGCACACCACCATGTCCAGCTAATTTTTGTATTATTTTTGTAGAAACAGAGTCTCATTATGTTGCCCCAGCTGGTCTTGAACTCCTGGGCTCAAGCAATCCTCCTGCCTCGGCCTCCCAAAATGTTAGGATTACAGGTGTTAGCCACCACACCTGGCCTGCAACTTATTTTTATCATATTCCTGCCAAAGATATACAACCTGAATTAAAGAAACGGATAGTTCCAAACCAAGGGACAGTAAACAAAAATAGCTGGCACAAAATCTTCAAAATAGTCAAGGCCGGCCGGGCGCGGTGGCTCAAGCCTGTAATCCCAGCACTTTGGGAGGCCGAGGCGGGTGGATCACGAGGTCAAGAGATCGAGACCATCCTGGTCAACACGGTGAAACCCCGTCTCTACTAAAAATACAAAAAATTAGCTGGGCATGGTGGTGCGTGCCTGTAGTCCCAGCTGCTCAGGAGGCTGAGGCTGCGGTGGCCGAGATCGCGCCATTGCACTCCAGCCTGAGTAACATGAGTGAAACTCCGTCTCAAAAAAAAAAAAAAAAAAAAATAGTCAAGGCCATAAAAGTCAAGGAAAGACTGAGAAATTGTTCCAGACTGAAGGAAACTAAAGAGACATACAATTAAATAAACACTGGATCCTGACCTGGATCCTTTCACTACAAAGGATATTATTGGGACAACTGGCAATGCTTGAGTCTCAGGATTCAATTACAGTAATGTAATGTAATACCGTTTCCTGATTTTAATAGTTGTATGAGGGCTATACAGGAGAATATCCTCCTTTGTAGAAAATGCACATTGAAGTATCCAAGAGTAATAAGCAGCAAGTTGGCAACTTACTCTCAAATGATTCAGGAAAAGTTTTGTATTGTATTTGCACTATGTACAATGTAAGGTACTGTTAGTTTGCAGTTGCTTCCTCCAGGGGAAGCCATATACAAGGACATTTTGATGCCAGGGGTGGCAGGACTTCAGGGCAAAAAAACATTACCAAGTCCAGACTAGAGTATGAATGAATCCTTTTGATTGAAAGCACAAGAAATGTAGCGTGCACAGCCAGAAGCCTTACAAAGGAGGGGAAACTGGCTCCCTAGAAGAACAGAACTAATACACAGAAATAGGGGAGGAAACTTAGATTAAAGAGCTTAGCTATGATTTCTACATGAAATTGTAATTTATGGTACAATTGGCCTAATAATTGGAAGCTTAATGCAAACATTTGACCTGTACCAGGCACCTGGGATTGCAGGTGAGAGGGTTCCACCCCCATAGAGATAATCATTGAGGATAGGAGCGATGGCTCATGCCTGTAATCCCAGCACATTGGAAGGAACAGGTGGGATCACCTAAGGTCAGGAGTTTGAGACCAGCCTGGCCACCATGACAAAACCCCATCTGTACTAAAAATACAAAAATTAACTGGGCATGGTGGTGTGTGCCTGTAGTCCCAGCTTCTCAAGAGGCTGGGGCACAAGAATCACTTGAACCTGGGACGCGGAGGCTGCAGTGAGCCAAGATCATGCCACTGCACTACAGCTTGGGTGACAGAGCAAGACTCCATCTTGAGCTGTGCACGGTGGCTCGTGCCTGTAATCCCAGCACTTTAGGGGGCTGAAGTGGGCAGATTGCCTGAGCTCAGGAGTCTGAGACCAGCCTGGGCAACATGGTGAAAACCCAACTCTACTAAAATTCAAAAAAATTAGCCG